>NW_015160898.1:23175-23647 GCF_001447785.1 Gekko japonicus | reverse complement strand
CCATTTTGTCAGCCGCGCGATCTTTACTTGGCGCTTTTCCGCTCGCCTTTTCTACTTGAAAAAAACTCTTTAGGTGAGAGCTGGTGGTGATATTTGTGTGTTGTCTTTGTTTATTCAGCTTTCCCATGCCGTGTGTCAAGAGAGTTCGTTTGTTAATAGCGTTATTTAGAGGGATTACGGGGGGGAGTCCAGGAGCCTCCTCAGAATGCGTCCTCCATCTTCTCGATCGACGCCCCGCCCCCGCCATCCCTCACTTTTTGACTCCCATGTAACGATAAACAGATGTGTGATGTAAAAGTCTACCAACACCCCCAATCTGCTACACAAATGGATAGAAAAGCCAGCAAACTAGAACAGACTGTCATATAAAATTATACAACCTGTTTTATCTTGCTATGTTGTCTGGGGACAACATAATCTCTCTTATATATAATTGCCGAATGGTGGTGGCTTCTGTCCTATGGGGTGGCGA
>NW_015160898.1:20677-22646 GCF_001447785.1 Gekko japonicus | reverse complement strand
GGGGGAGATGGAAAGCTGAACAGTGAGGGGGAAATGAAGGTACATTGATGCTTGGCTGGAAAGGAGATAGGGTTGCCAACTCCAGGTAAAGGCTGCAGGTGGGGGGGAGATGGAAAGCTGAACAGTGAGGGGGAAATGAAGATACATTGATGCTTGGCTGGGAAGGAGATATGGTTGCCAACTCCAGGTGGGAATTTCCTGGAGATTTGAGGGATGGAGCCTGGAAAGGGTGAGGTTTGAGGAGTGATGGGACCTCAGACAGGTACAGTGCCATAGACTCTGACCTCCAAACCAGCCATTCCCGCATGGGGAACCACTGTTGCCAATCTCCAGGTGAGGGCTGGAGATCACTCAGAATTACAAATGGTCTCCAGATGGCATTGATCCATCCCCCTGGAGAAAATGGTGGACTCTGTGTCCTTATAATCTGCTGAGATGCCCCCCCCCCCGAGACAGCCAATGTGACGTGGCAGTCAGAGCTTCAGAACATGGTAGGGGCTGCAGGTGGAGCCTCTGGAGAAAATGGTGGACTCTGTGTCCTTATACCCTGCTGAGGTTGCTATGGCAAATTGATGCTGAGTTCCTACGGCCTTAGCACTCTCCCAGAGCCTCTTTCTAGTGCTCATTGTATTTATTTCCACAATGGGCCTTATTCCTAGTTATCCCATAATTTTGTGAAAACACTATAAAAAAGATCTAATTGTAATAATAAAATCTTCACCAGCAAATAGTACACCATGGAGCTCATCAGATGTACCATTTGGCATGGAGGGGGAGCGCCCCTATTACATCTGGTGGAATTTGACTCACAGGTGCACGAGCACACATCCCTTTGTGCTGTGGGTTCAGCCTGTCACTGCATGATCAGACACCCCACTGGGGTGAGTGGGGTTTTTTTGCCTTTTGTTTCACATGCGTATAAATGAGGAATCGAACCTCTATGTGGCATGGGGTGCTGATGACTGCAGGAACTTTCCCAGATGTTGCTGTCTGATCATGCACTTTAGATCCGTCAGGCATTCACAGCTGAGTCAGAGCTAAAGGAGCGTCTGACTGCAGCCCGATTTATATTTAATAAGGCTGCTTTATATGGTAATTGAATATTAATGGAACAAGAAAGAAAGTCACAATTTTCACTTATATCCAATAAATCTATTTGGCAATGGTTGTTTCTTTACCACAAAACCCCAAATACACTAAGCATAGCAAGTAATTATTCTTCATACCCTACTGCCCACTTCATACAGCATATAGTCCTAGTCTTTTCAGATTGTAATGGTAAATTAGAAGACAGCTTCTGAAGCTATTTATTAATTAATAATAAAATCAGATGTTAATGTCTTCCTGTTTAAGCTATTTTTAATCTAACACAACTAGGCCAATAAAAACTTGCTGGAGTGTGTCAAACCTAAGGAAGCATCTAAAATCTCAATAATTTTCATTGTTTTTAAACAGGCTTTTTTCAAAGCATTTACATTTAAAGTAAGCAGCGATTATAACAATCACAATGTTAACAAGAACAGGACTGGAGAGGACTTGTGGAAGAGGGAAGTGAAAATTCTATTCCACCCCCTTCTGACCTCGTTTCCTCCATTGTGTCAATTTTCTGCCTCTGCTACTTCACACTTCTCCCACCCTTTCCTCTGCTACATGTCCACACTTGTTCTGACTCCTGCTCCCCTTCTTTTAGTGGAATCCACTGCCTTTGCTTCTGCTTTGTTTTCACCACTTGCTCTTCTTTATCTGCCTCTCACCTTCTACCCTTGAGTACCACTTCCTACCCCCAGCTCTTTCCCTTCCTCCTCACAGTACCTCAAAATGGTCCACTTCTGTCCAATGAGTATACATGAGCATAAGAGGCAAGTTAGATTTAGGGTTATGGCTCTGGCCAGGGCTGGCCCGAGGTTGTCCTGCGCTCTAGGTGAGCGCAGGTGCCAACCTCCCGGCGGGGCCTGGAGATGCGCTCTGG
>NW_015160898.1:18585-20609 GCF_001447785.1 Gekko japonicus | reverse complement strand
ATCTCAGGGCATTCTGCACCGGGCAGGAGAGGCCAAAAAAGGCGGGGGGAGGAATGTGCATCCCCGGCCCTCCTCTCCCCCCCCCACCGGGCAGGAGAGGCTGAAGAAGAAAGCAGCGGCTGCGGCAGAGGCGGCGGCGGGGGGGAGGAAAGCACCATGCTGGTGAAGGGGCCACTCCCGCCTGCCCACCGCCACCGAGCTGAGGCTGAGGCCGAGGCCGGGCCTGGCTTCAGCCAGGAGGAGGAGGAAAAGGCGCTGGGGCGGGCGAGCTTGGAGGGCATTCACTCTGGCCCTTTCCTAGCAAGCCGGGATTCTTCTCTGTCTTCACGTGATTGGGAATGGGGTGGAAATGGCGGGGTGCAGTCGCTTCGGGTTCACCTGAGGTGACCGTGTGCCTCGTCTCTTTCGCCTTGGAGATGCGCAGACGCAGCGTGGTTTGCAGGAGACAGAGAGAGTCCGATGACTCCGCCACCCACTGAAGCCCAAGTTTTATTAAAGTCGATTCCGCTACATTGACTTCCCAGGGGGTTCTCCCAGCAGTTTGGAAGGAAAAGCCGCATGATTTAAGATCCCAGAGACAGAGGGAAGCCAGCCAGGCCGGGGCGGCCTCCGGGCCCAGCTCCAACATAGATGGCCGTGCTCTCTCTTCCCGCCCCCGGGAAACTGGGGAGGGAGAAGAGAGTGGCGGCGGCGGCGGGAGAGGAGGAAAGCACCGCGCAGGGGGGGAGGAAAGTGCCGCGTGGGGGGAAGGGCCACTACCCTGTCGTCCTTCTGCAGCCGGGCGGCAGAGAGCTCCTCCCAGCCCCGCTCCCCCCAGCTGCTGGCCAGGCGCATCGGCGCCCCTGCCTCTCCTCCCCCCCGCCCTAACAGCCGGCTCACGCTCTAGGCGAAAGCCTAGTTCGCCTAGCGGGCGAGCCGGCCCTGGCCCTGGCTGCAATGCTGAATCCCAGACAAAGGCCAAACTCTGAACGAAGGAACAGAGTGACAGCTCAGTCATCATCATTTTAATTCTGTTGTTAAAACCATTACATTCTAATGCATGGATCCTATAAATACAAGCATAAATAAGGGTTTGTGATACTCTACACACACTCACATACTCACAATTATGTGTATAAACAGTAAAGTTTCTCAAGTAATGCAAGCTTGTAGCCTCTCCGTGCATTTGTGAATCTGTTTTTTCTTTTTCTTTTTGCTTGTATTTTTAGAATATGGTGATTTTTAGGGACACCAGAATGCCTTGGAAATAAACTCATTTATGCCAGTTACTTCTGCAGAGGATTTTAGAGGCTGCCTATGTCTAGTTTTACAATGGGTGCTTTATACCTGATAGGATGTTAAAGTTGTTTTTTCTTCTAATTTAGGTATATTTTGCTCCTCCTTTTAGAATATTGACTTAGTTTTATTTCTTCTTGATCATAAATTGAAGAGTCCCCTTTACTGCAACATTTAATCCATCAAAGCAGCCATTTCTTGCTTTGTGTGCTACCTACCTGGTAGTTACAGCTGCAGACTTATCTACGGTGTGATGTGTTCTTCACAACATACATGTTTATCAAAGGAAGATTTCAACTGACATATCCTTAGCACAATCATCATACAAACTATTTTGAGTCCTTTTCAAATCTATGAAAATTCTTTACCTACTTCCAAAATATGGCAGATTAAATTTTTTATTTGAAAAGGAAAAACAACATCATGATACCAGTAGAATCTGATTTAGGCCTCAGATTTTATGCAAAACAGTATTTTTGTTTCCAGTTAGCCAAAACCAGTCACAAGAACTTGAAGGGGGAAAAAAGTTTTATATTACAATTTTAATACTTTGGAAGCTGCCCTGAAGGCTTTTGAAGACCATGTGATAGTATCTAAAATGGAATAAATAAATAAAATTTGAGGTAAACATAGACTGATGCTTAACTGTTGCTCTGCAAGGAAGAAGAAGAAGAAGAAGAAGAAGAAGAAGAAGAAGAAGAAGAAGAAGAAGAAGAAGAAGAAGAAGAAGAAGAAGAAGAAGAAGAAGA
>NW_015160898.1:0-18384 GCF_001447785.1 Gekko japonicus | reverse complement strand
TCCCAGATTAGAGTCTGTGCACTTAACCACTACACCAAACTGGCCATTGGCTCAGCTAGTATAATGCCACAGAAGTTTGAAAGACAGACCAGTCATATTTTAAATGAACAACTGTGAGTTTTTTGGACATGACCTCTGACACTACATTTATTCAGTTGTCTTGTGTGACAGAAGGGCAGAATGCTGACAGTTGGTAAACAGAATGGCACCTAACCAGCAAGTATAGCACCTTTGTTCAAACCCTTGAAACAGTTGCCATTAGAAAATGACATTGGATTGGATCCAAACCTTATTTTTCACCTGTATAAGGCACTTCTCCTGGAGTTATACTGGAAAGTTTTACTAATTCCCCTCCCACTGCAGACATACACTATCTTCCATATTGTCCCTAAGGGTCTTCCTGTCCCATAGGAACAGTATTTTGGGGAGTAGGGTTGTGCATTCAGATATTTCAGGTCTGAGTATAAACCTGAAAAATATCTTATTTATTGGTATCCTTCATGTATATTTGGGTTTCCAGAGCAGTACTCAGGATTCTTAGAATACTAATATCTGGGCTCTAAATATTTCTGGAAGTATTCAGAATTTCAGACATATCTGGGGCTGGAATTTTAAGGCTCGCAGGCTTGTTTTTCTTCTATTTTACACATTTCCTGGGCAACAATAGGTAGGGATGAGGCACGGAACACTCTCAGGCAATGGGATCAGAAGTCAGGGGGAGTACTGGAATTGTCTGCCCAGTCATGAGGATTCTCTCATAGCACTCCAAGGTTCTCTGAACATGGGCAAAGAAGATAAAAAGCAGGCCTGGCTGCAGCTTTACTCTCAGAGCAAAATAATTTTGGGGAGGGGTGTGCCACTGCTGCTCTTGTCTGTCTTGTGTGTATAAAGTGCCGTCAAGTTGCAGCTGACCCCCAGCGAGAGGCTTTCAAGATATGTGAGATACTGAGGTGGTTTGCCTTTACCTTCCTCTGCAGAGTCTTCCTTGGTGGTCTCCCTTCCAAGTACCAGCCTTACTTGGCTTCTGAAATTTGACGAGGACAAACTAGACCATGCCACCTTCCCTCCTTTGGTCTGTCTTAGCCTTGGATTAATTCTGCTACCTCTTGCTGCCTGCCTGCCTGCCTGCCTGGGAAGACCTTCTTCCTGTTTTGTGTCAGGACTGGTATACCCTTTGTTCTAAAATATTATTTCAAGCTTTTCTGTGGTTTTAGTTTTTGCCTGGGGGGGTTGTAGTTGGGGGAGGGAGACTTTGTTTTCTTTCTGGTTCTTTAAAAATAGTTTTCTTGGGGTTTTTTTGTGCTGTTTTTGAAAAGGTTTAAAAGCCTTCTATGGTTTTGTTGGGTTCTCTTGTCTTGGCTTGTTTTAGAACTTTTAAGTGCTTTATATTTTTATTTCAAATGGTTTGTGCATGGGGGGATTTTTGAAGTTAAAAAAATATATGATACTGACCTGGACTTTAAATCAGTTGAACCTAGGTATTTATAAATAGGGTTTAGCTTGACATTTTAGTTTTTCAAAACATTTAGTCAGGTTTTCAGAAAAGCTAGGGATTGGCTTAATTTTTGAAAAAGAAATTAGGCTATGTTGTAGGCCTACCCCACAGTAGTCTTCCACCAACTCCTCTTGGAGCAATGGGGTGGAACAATGAAGAGGCCTCTCAAGTCCCTTTTTAATCAAGCTGCCACTGGAGTCCCACTAGCCAAAGAGCCCAAGGAAGATGCGGACACTGGGTAGGGGTCTGCTGCTCAGGCTACCTTTCGTCCAAGTGTTGTGACTTAGCAGGAGGAACAGTAGCCTGAATTGTCTTTTGGTCTGAACTTGGGGATATGAGTCTTCAGGAACTTGAGTTCACACCGGGGCCCAAAGGCTGCTGCAGGAACTAGAGGAGCTTGGAGGCAACACCCCTTCTTCAGTTTCTCCAGAGTTCCGCAGGCCTTCCAAGAAGAGAGAGGAGTAGATGCCAAAGGTGGCGAAGAAGAAGAGATGGAGATGCACCCAGAAGTGCTTCCATCTCAACCCCTTCTCCTTCCTCCAGTCACGATGTGTTTGCCCTGAGCCCCTCACAGTAGGTAGCTCCAGTGGTGCCCACAGCTGTTAGTCAGCATGGACTTCTATTCCTCCATAGTCCAGAAGCACTTCCAGAGGATGGAGAATCCCTGTTTTTCCTAGTGCCAGTTGTGTAGGGATAGGATCAGTCAAGGGAAAGACCTGAATCATCTCTCAGTGATCAGGCTCAGGAACAATTTTAAGAAGCACCACCAGGGCATGCTTCTTCAGGGGGAGAGAGAAGATGGTGGGTGGCTGTGTGGCTGTCAGCCAACCAAGAGGGGACTTACTCTCTGGTGCTTTGCCCTTCAGGCTCCTGTAGGGAAGGGACATTGCACATCTCTGACAGAGATATTTGGTGTGGGTGGCACTAGTATGACGGGGGCAGAAGTGGCCAGGGCAGAAGGTCGTTCTAGATGGACATACCTTTTCTGTTGTTGAGGATGCTGGGTTCCACAGGCTGCTCTGGGATGTCTGCTTACCATACACAATTCCTGCTCATACCACACTGTGCAGGACTGTTGGGCCCTCCCTGTTTAGGGCTACTAGGAGCAGTTGCCCTGGGCTTGTGGGAGAGCTGTGCACTCACACATCTCGTGCTGACTGCACACTGGTGGCAACCCTCAGCTGTTCTCGGTGGGATGGGACAGTGCTGTTGCCAAGCTTTGCTTCATGTTGAGGTATTGAACAATGTGCACACAGTGGCCAACATCTCTGCCACCTTCAAGAAACAATTAGTGTCATGGGTAGGCAGGGAAATCTCCATGGGCTACATGATAACTGATGGCAGTATAAATATTAGGTCAGTGGCAGAGGCTTTGGCCCTGAAGCACATTTATTGCATGATCCACCTCCTTTGCCAGTTGGTGAGGGATGCCCTGGGTCTGGGTTAGGGGTATGCACACACACACACACACAAAAAATCAGTATTTTTCAGGTTCAGATATAGCTATACCAAACATGAAAAACATAGGTATTTGTTAATATTCCCGAATCCCAGTATTGGTATGATACTGGGGTTCAGGAATTCTCAGTACTGCTGAATTTATTCGGCTCAGTTGTATCTTAGGGGGACCATCCCCCTATGTTATAATAATTCTCCCCCTCTAGATTCATGCAGGGGTGGCAGGCTCCCATTACTTTAATGAAGGGAGCATGCCGCCTCTACGGTACGACTCCAGAGACTGAGGGGGTTTAAAGTTTAACCCCCCTCAGTCTCTGGAGTCTTGCTGTGGTGCTGCGGTGCCTCAGAGGTTAAGATGCTGAGCTGCAGACTGGAAGTTTGGGAGTTCGAGACCCGAGTGTGCCGCATGATGGAGTGAGCTCCCGTCTCTGGTCCCAGCTCCTGCCAACCTAGTAGTTCGAAAGCAAGAAATTGCAAGTAGATAAATAGGTACCACTTTGGTGGGAAGGTAACAGCGTTCCATGCACCTCAGTGTTGAGTCATGCCGGCCACATGACCACGGAAACATCTTTGGACAGTGCTGGCTCTTTGGCTTGGAAACAGAGGTGAGCACCGCCCCCTAGAGTCAGATTCGACTGGCTTTCGAGCAAGGGAAACCTTTACCTATATAAAACCCACATTCCATGCTGGGTTCTAAACCTCCACGCTCTCAACTGAACCCTAGCTGCTGTGCAGCATGGGGTGGGGGATGTTGGTGGGGCTAACATCTCAGCACAATTCTGTGCAGAAAATAAATAAGTACAGTGTCAAAAAAGTTGTTCATTTCCATACCTGTCACAACATGGCAGTGTCAGCGTGGGGCTGGATCCATTCTCAGGAAAGCCAGCCTCCATGCCCATTTTCCTGAGTATGGAGATCCCTTTAAGGGATCTTGGGCTGAGTGATTAAAGGAGCAGGCCTGGCTCAGCAGCTTCCAGGTGCTACCCTCATGCTCAGGTAACAGGAGACCACTTAGTGGCGGTTGTCCTTATGGGATCCAGCAACCTGTTATCCAATGGTTCTCACAACCCCAGCCTACTAGGCAGGAGATCACTGACTTGCCAACAGGGCAGTTGATATCTAGGATCCAGTTCCCCAGGCTGTGCCAAGGCTGTAACCAATAAAGTCATGGCTAATTTATTTCTTCCACACATTATGTGTGTTTTTCAAACTTGGGACATAAAACAGGTTAATGGGACATGGGGAATAAGGGCGACCTTTGGCAATCTCCCCCACAGTCCCCCCTTGGTGCTGGGGCTGCAGACACTTAAAATAAAGCTAATGCATGCTGTCCACCCAGCGGTTCGAAAACTTCGGCGAGTAGATAAAATGGGTACCCCTCCTTAGAGAGGGTGGGCCCACTAAACCCCTCCAGTGGGGGAGGTGTTAGCCAACAAATGGAATGTCCAGCGCATAAGACCGAAAAGCCTAGAAAGAACTCTTCGGCATGAAGGAAGCCTGTAATGGGCCGTCCGGCCAGGCGGTGGCAGTGCTGCGCTGCAACTTGAGCAAGCTCTGCAGGATTGAGCGATTAATAAATTGAAAGATTTAAATTAAAAAAAAAATTAGCAATGGGTCCATTTCTATCTGTGGTTGTATCCATCACTGATGCCTGTTTGGAGGTTATGTGCACAATTTTTTTTGTAAAATACCCCTAAAATGGCATATAAGATATGGCATAAAATGCTTTAAAACACCCCCCCCCCAAAATGAATCAATGAAAATGGGAGAGATAAAAATT
Source organism: Gekko japonicus (assembly GCF_001447785.1). NCBI lineage: Eukaryota > Metazoa > Chordata > Lepidosauria > Squamata > Gekkonidae > Gekko > Gekko japonicus. The sequence continues at coordinate 13,651 of NW_015160898.1, read as the reverse complement.
TGCTTCCCAACTGGCTGTTTTTGTTTGCCTTCCTGCAGGTGCTAAAAGACAGACTTAGGCTGTGGTCACACACACTAAATAATCCACTTTCTATCCACTTTCAGTGCACTTTATAACTGGATTTTTATTGTGTGAACTGGCAAAATCCAGTTGGAAAGTGCATTCAAAATGGATTGAAAGTGAATTATGTAGTGTGTGTGACCGCAATCTAAGTCTCCTCTTGTGATCTGTAACATTTTTTTCAACTATTATTATTCCATCATGGATTGTTTCATAGTGTAGACAATGGCTTTAAAAAGCAGAGAATTTCATTTTTCTTAATGAGGCTTGCAGTGACAGGTAGATATAAAGCACCTGTTTATTATAATGGTAGCTGTCCAGAGAAGTCTGTGACCAACCCAATTCTCTTGTGCCTTTCAGTCTCCGCTACATTGACAGAGTCAGCTACCACTGAAATTATATTATTAGACAGCACTGGGGCAGGTTATTATGAAAAGTTTTTTTATTATTAAAAAAACAATTTATTAGGATATATTAATAGATCAAACATATATCACATTACAGATTGTTATACATCCTTCTTCTCCTAATTCCCCACCCCTTTTGACTTCCCACAGTGCTCTAACCTCCAGCCTAAATCTTAAATTTTCTTCCTTTCTCCCTTATTTATTACTCAATTTCTACAGGTAACACATCTTTCAACTATTGTTCTTATACATTTACACTTCTTCTAATATCATTCTTCCCCCCCCCAATAGTTCACAAAGCATAGTAAGTTGCTCTTGACATCCCAATATTAGGTTATTATGAAAAGTTTAAGAACATTTGTTCTATACAGAGCAATCACTCTTAAAGCTGTACTGTGGCAACAGGAAGAACACATTCCTATTTGGTTCAATGGGACACACTGCAATCCTGAACAGTTGTTTTCTTCTAGGTTCTTGAAGGGTGTAACTGCTTAAGACTGCAATGTTAATCATGTACTTAGGACTTCTGTCTTGATTTCATAGTGCTGTGGGTGAAGAGTTTCATGTTAACCAGAAGCAAAATCAATGCACAAAAATTACAAAAGTCATTTTACTAAAACAGTCTTGAAAATAACTTGAGCCAACAAAGAATGGATTACTAATTGGAATAATTAATATGCAGTAAATATTTTCCTGATTCATAAAACCTCATCTAATTTCAGCTTGTTCTTAGCGAAAAAACAAACTTCTTATTTGCTTTAATCCTGGTATAATTTCTGCTATTGTGCTCTGCATATTAGCCTTCAGAACAGAGATGTGATGTGTTATTTTCCACGGCTCTGATATTTAACTTGCAATAATTTCCCGTTTTTAGTACTTATGGAAAGCAGGAACCCAAGACCATTAAATACAGCATGACTCTCATTTAAATGCAATGGATATTATATCAACTTTTATAGAATCATTTCCTGCTGCACAATTCACTCCAACACCCTTTCTAATGTGAACTCTATGAAGCAGCTGTACAGAACCAAGAGGTTCCTTTCTTGCTATAATTTCTTGATTCTGCAATTTATTATTAACACAAGTGTGTTGAATAGTTACATAGAAAGAGATTCTGTCCTGTCCAGCAAAATCCATTCAGTTCTCGTTCAATTCTAAAACTGAAGCAGAGGGAAGATGCCCAAATAACCCTAAAGAATCATCTCAAGATTTTCACATATTTTAAAACTTCTAGAATTAAACTTCATTTCATGATAGATTATGCTCTTTTTAATCCTTAGAAATGTACAGAAGATGCTTAAGAAGTTCTGAAATGTTCTTAATGGAAACAAATAAGTTCTTCAGAACTGCATATTTTCAGAAGATACTTCCTTTCATAATTTTGAAAGTGGTTTCATGTCTTTGCATGGACTTAAAAAAAATCATTTCAGCTGCTTGCTACCTGCAGCTGCTTTCCTGCAGAAGAGGAGGACTAATCTAGTAGGAATAGTGCTTGCAGATGGTTATCACTAGAGAACTGTCCAATCAGCCGAAGGTGGTAAAAGGCTGCCTTGACAGTGGCTGCTACCTGGGCCTCCATCATTAAGGAAGCATCCAGGAGCACTCCCAGACTCCTGACCTTCGGTGCTGGCACCAACAGTGCCCCATTGAAAGCTGGTAGTAGGATCCCTACCCCTGGACTGCTCAAATTCAGGCACAGGACCTCTGTCTTCATCGGATTAAATTTCAATCGACTCAGTCTAAGCCATCCAGCCACGCCCTGTAACGCCTGGTCCAGGTCTTCTGGGGTGGAGTCAGACTGACTGCCCAACAACAGATAGAGCTGGGTGTCATCCGCATATTGGTGACACCCTAGCCCATGCCTTCGGGCAACCTGGGCAAGGGGGCACATGTAGATGTTAAATAGCATCAGGGAAAGCACCGCCCTTTGCGGCACTCTGCAGATTAGTGGGTGCCTTCGGGACAGCTGCTTCCCAATAGCCACCCTTTGTCCCCAACCTTGGAGAAAGGAGATGAGCCATTGCAAGGCAAGCCCCTGGATCCCCATGTCGGTGAGGCGGTGGGCAAGCAACTGGTGATAGACCATGTTGAACACCGCCAACAGATCCAACAAAAACAACACCACTGCACTGCCCCGATCCAGATGCCTCTGGAGGTCATCTGTGAAGGTGAACAGAGCTGTCGCCGTCCCATGGTGTGGGCGGAAGCTGGACTGGAAGGGATCTAGCATGGAAGTGTCATCCATAAAGCTCTGCAACCATACTGCCACCACCCTCTCTATTAATTTGTCCAAGTAGGGCAAATTGGAAACCGTCCGGTAGTTAGCCAATTTGGCTGGATCCAAGGATGTTTTTTTCAAGAGAGGGTGGACCATAGTTTCCTTGAGAGCCCCCAGGAACAGCCCCTCATTAAGGGACTTGTTGACAATATCCTGGAGAGCTCCTCGAAACCCCTTGTGGCAAGCTTTAATTAGCCAAGAGGGGCACAGATCAAGACTGCATGTGGTTGGGCATACGGTTGTGATCAGTCTGTCAACTTCCTCTAGCCTGAGTGGACTGAAATAATCCAGAATGGGACCAGAAGATGCGCATGGAGACTCGAGCTCGCTCACTGTCTCAACTGTGGCAGGAAGGTCGTGGCGGAGTAACAAAACTTTATCTGCAAAGTAGCTCATGAAAGCCTCACAGCCTATATCCAATTCCCTAGTATTTTGTCTGCCCTGTGGCAGGACTGTTAGAGACTGAATCGTTCTATACAGTTGTGCCAGGCGTGAGCTTGCAGATGCAATCGTGGCTGCGTAGAACTCCTTCTTCGCAGCTTTGACTGCTACCTCATAGGATCTCAAAAACATCCTATAAGATGCTCTTGTTGCTTCGTCACGAGCACGTCGCCATTGTCTCTCTAGCCGTCTAAGCCTTCGCTTCATCAGCCTCAGCTCCTGGGTATACCAGAAAGCTAGCCTAGTGTGAGGGCACAGAGGGCATCTGGGAGTGATCTCATTGATGGCTGTTGAGAGGCGGTCGTGCCAATCCTCGACTAGCTCATCCAAAGCATCACCAGGGGGCATTGGATCTCGGAGAGCCATCTGAAACAGCAAAGGGTCCATTTGGCTCTTCGGACGAGCTAAAATATGCTTGCCGCCCAAACAGGGTTGGGGCAGCACATTCACTTGGGCCTTCAGGGCATAGTGGTCCAACCATGGAACTGCTATTGCAGTAATCTGGTCCACTGTTTAAACATTTAAAAATGTTTACATCCCAATTTCTGTTAACAACCTCCAAAGTGCTTTATATTAAATTTCTCCTTGAGAGAGGGATGGTCACTCCAGACTTGAAACAGGTGGTGGTATCTATTCTTAATGAAATCTACTGGTGGGTGGAAAGGCTAACCTGGGTATTTATATTTATTTATTTATCAAATTTATACCCTACCCTCCCCGCCGAAGCAGGCTTGGGGCAGCTTACAGAAGGATTAAAACACATAAATAACAGCTAAAACAATCCTAAAACCTTCTAAAAATGATCCAAATATCAAAGGTGCTAGTGCATATTAAATCTTGCAATAATAATGATGTTGTTTAGTGATGGCGGCAGCAATTCAATGACCTTTCCTATTGATCCACTCCTTGTTCTGTTTCTTATTTGGCAGGCACAGGCTGTTGCTGGTAACTCCGAGGGACAGGGCATACAATTATTGGGGGTGGCTCCCTAGTTGAAGGTCTGGTGGAAGAGCTCCGTCTTACAGGCTCTGCAGAAGTGCATAAGGTCCTGCAGGGCCCTCATCTCTTCTGGGAGCTTGTTCCACCAGTATGGAGCTGCCACCAAGAAGGCCTGGCCCTGGTTATGGTCAGCCTGATGCCTTTAGGACCCAGGAGGGTCAGTCGATTTTGGGACCCTGACTGCAGTGCTCTCTGGGAAATATGTGGGGAAAGGCGGTCCCTCAGGTATGTTGGCCCCTGACCATAAAGTGATTTAAAGGTAAGAACCAGCACCTTGAACAGGATTCGGTATGCTATCGGTAGCCAGTGCAGTGCTTTCAGCACAGGCTGGATGTGCTCCCGCATAGGGAGGCCAATCAGCAGCCTGGCTGCCGCATTTTGCATTAGCTATAGCTTCTGAATCAGAAACAAGGGCAGCCCCATGTAGAGAGCATTACAGTAGTCCAGTCTCAAGGTGACCATTGTGTGGATCACTGTTGCCAACTCGTTGCATTCGAAAAAGGGAACCAACTGCCTGATCAGCTGAAGGTGATAAAAGGCTGACTTGGCAGTGGCTGCTACCTGGGCCTCCATAGTTAAGGAAGTATCCAGGAGCACTCCCAAACTTGCTGGCACCAACAGAGCCCCATCGCCCATCGAAGATTGGATCCCTACCCTCAGCCCACCCTGGCTCAGGCACAGGACCTCCGTCTTCGTCAAATTCAATTCCAGTCAGCTCAGTCTAAGCCATCCAGCTTGTAACGCCCAGTCCAGATCTTCCAGTTTAGAGTCAGACTGGCTGCCCAACAACAGATAGAGCTGGGAGTCATCAGCATACTGCTGACATCCCAGACCATGCCTCTGGGCAATCTGGGCAAGAAGGTGCATATAGATATTAAATAGCATTGGGGAAAGCACTGCCCCTTGGGGCACTTCACAGTCCAGTGGGTGCCTTTGGCATAGCTGCTCCCCTAGTGTCACCCTTTGTCCCTGACCTTGGAGGAAAGAGGCAAGCCATTGCAAGGCATGCCCCTGGAATCCAGTGTCAGCGAGGTGGTGGATCAGAAGCTGATGGCTGACTGTGTGGAATGCTGCTGACAGGTCCAACAACAACAGAGCTTTAAATGTCTTTAAGCCATTTAAATCCCTTGTCATGATCTTAGGCCTCTAGTAGTGTGGCCTACAGGCTAAAAGGAAGTACTTCTTCCCCCAAAGAGTGATTAACACATGGAATTCACTGCCATAGCAGGTGGTGGCAGCTACAAGCATGGATGGCTTCAAGAGCAAGTTGGATAAACATATGGAGCAGAAGTCCATTGGTGGCTATTAGCCACAAGGTATAGATAGGAATTTTCGGTCTGGGGCAAGTGATGGTCTGTATACTTGGTGCTGGGGGGGGGGGGCAATAGGGGAAGGACTTTTAGTCTCCTGGCCCCACTGATGGACCACCTGATGGCACCTGGTATTTTTGGCTACTGTGTGACAGAGTGTTGGACTGGATGGGCCATTGGCCTGATCCAACATTGCCTTCTCTTATGTTCTTATGCTTTAGGGAGGCTTAGTTGGCTCCAGGGAAGCTTGTACTAGAGTAGCTATCAGGGCCTACATTTCCCAGGTCTCCTTTGGACCCTGTGATTGGCTAGGGGGGATTTGGAGGGAAACCTTACACCAGTAGAATAGTAGAGGATGTTGCCTGGGAAGAAGTTGTAAAAGACTTGGCCCAAAGTAGGAGGTGGTCCACTCCTTGGAAGCAGAACTAGTGTGAAGCTGCTGCAGATGGAGGGATCCCTCATCCAAAACGGGTGAGTCAGCTTGAAGCCAAATACCTAGGGAAGGCTAGGTACAGCATAGTTAGATGTGTTAGGGTTTCTTATTTTGCTGGTTTACCTACCTTTACTGTGCTCATTTTTCCTACATATTATTGAATTATAGTTGTTGTTAAATGTCTTTAATAAAATTAGTTTGTTACTCTGCTTGGGTCCTCATGCCTCATTGGTCACATATAAGGGGGAACCCACTGGAAAAGGAATGTATAAAGGGGTAGGGTGGGTGCTGTGGGCCTTCCCGAGGAGACCCATACTAGAGTGGTGGCTGCCATAAGAGAGCTTTTTAAGCTGCTTCCTGTGACACCCCTGCTTTCTGCTCTTCACAAACCACCACAAACTGCATCAAAATTCATGGAAGTTCATAGTGGCTCTTCAGTTCATGAACATGGCTTTACAAACTGGTCAAAATTTGTGATGACCATTCGTGAGCCAGTTTGTGCCCATCCCTAGCCACTGCATTTCACATTTACCACAAAGAATTTCTTGCTTATAAGTTAGTTTACAACTTCTGTAATTCCAGTACTCCCAGTTCTTCTTAGTACCTTCTTTGGGAGTTTTTCCAGGAACTATTGATAACCACAGAGAATCCTACTCCTCCAGGAGGTACAGTAATAATTGCACTGATAACACGCACAACTCAGCAATAACCACAAATGGATTCTTAAGAAGTGAAAGTTGCTGCTCCTCTAAAAAGTGCCTACGTTGCTATTAAGCCTTTAAGAAAGCTTACCTCAGTTGAAAGAAGAATACAATGGAGGAAAGGCTTATGCTGAATGCAGCAGCAAATAATATGATAACATAAGAAGCAGTGCCTACAGGGTACTGTGAGCTATGCTCAGTTGGGGTCCAAAAATACAATAATTAGAATGTCACCAAGAGCTGAACTGTATCCCAGTGCCTGCTTTGTTCTGGAACTAGTTCACATGACTGCAATATACATTAATTAACTTTTATGTGTGCGTAAATTGACAGAAGAAAAGACAGCTGGGCTGGGCAATGCCTCCTGCCATAAGTCATTATTAATATTTCAGTTCAGTGCAATGAATTTTTGTCCTAGGCTAATACTTACTGAAGTAGATGCCAGGTTTCAGTGCCAGTGGCTTACTTCATAGAGCAAGAACAATTGCTGGGTTTTTTGAACATGGCATGAATTTCTGCAGTGCGAAGTCCAGATGGACCTTTGAAATTCTTTGTAGCTTTTTTTCTGGCAGTACACTCAAAACTTGATACGAGCTAACTAGTTTGTCATAAGATTTGAATTAGCATCTAGTTATATGATCAATATCCATACCATTTCCCATTTATGTCTCCAAATTATGATGATGTAACTTTGGTAGCTGTGAAATATTTCCCATTTGATCATATTATGCTTAGCACGCTGGCAATTTTGTATGCCATTGACTGCCGCTCTGCCAGCCTGAGATGCCTTTAGTGGGCCACTACTAAGCCCATCATTAACTTAAGTAAGTAGCCAGTCACACAAGTGAATAGAACAAATATCAATCCATGTGAAATAAAATAAGTGAACCAATGGGTTTTCCTGACTGCTTATGCTAGTGGCGCATCTGTATTGTGGCTCAGAAACAGCAAGAAAAAGATGAGATATGTAGTTCTTTAGGAGAAAGTACCACTGTTAGTATTAACTTAGATGCCACCAGTGACAGATGGCTTTGAGGTGTGAACTATGGTCCAGCTGCAGAGTGTGGCAGTGAAAATAGAGAAGATAGAAATTCTAGAATAACATCCACTGCTTGGTTTCCAGTTTAATTTCGGCATTGGTTTCCACCTATTCTACCTGCTGGGTGGGGCTAACCTTACTACAGAATTATGCATGCATGGGGTAACTTTAATTCCAGATACCATTTAATGTTTCATGTTTTCACTAGGCTATTGTTTTTACCATTGGTAACCCATTCCATCCTGAGGTTTCAGACAGGCAACAACCTAGCTTGAAAAGCACATCATTTGAGATTGACAGTGCAATCTCATTCAGAGTTACCCCAGTCTAAACCCAATGATTAAACTGGAGTAACTCTGCATAGGCTTGACCTGAAGGAATTGGTGACAAAATTTGCTAAAGAAAAGGCATGCAAAATGAGATTCTGATGTGCCTGAATGGAAACATTAAAGAGACTTAAATTTCAACATCACGATTAACAGGATTTTTCAAAATGCTTTGTGATTTGTGTTTTTCTGTTTGAGAGAGAAAATCACGAATTGTATTACTTGTTGTTTTTCATTCTTCCTAAAATGCATTTATGTTTGAAAATTGGTGGGTGCATGGGGGGGGGGGGCACCAGAAGGTATCCTCCCCTAGTGGGCAAAAAACCCTGGCACCGGCCCTGGGAGCAGATGACTGTGGAACCAAGGCCATGAACCTGAGATGGCAGAAAAGGAGGCCAATCCAGAAGAAGATGTCTACCTGCAGTTCTTAAAGGACTTTGAAGATGTTCCTGAGCAACCCAGCCGGGAAACTGATGTCTACCAGCAGTTCTTAAATGACTTTAAAGATGTTCCTGATGAACGTAGCCGGCAAACCAATGTCTACATAGGGGTATTAACCCATTGTCGATCTGAGAAGCAACCCCGGCAACTTCTCCAGACCCTGTTGCAGAGTCAACGGTGGTAGAGTCTCCTCCAGTGACTCCGACTGCATTCCAGAAGGATCAAGAGGAAGACGCCAGCATGGAAGAAGTCCATATCAGCTTTGATTCCATGTTCCCATCTGGCTTGGGTGACTTTCCACACAACTATGCTGCTCAAACCAGTGAACAACAGCATCAGCAACCACCCCTAGAACCTGACACTACTGGGAAAACTGAAGATATGGCGTTTCCAAAGCCCTTTGACAGTAGTTCCACAGCTGGAGCAGAAAAGCCAAGAGTTATGAAGCAGCCTGAAAAGAAAGCAGAGAACAGTAGGCTGACTTGGGTAAATGACCATCAGAGCGGAGGAAAAGAGAGCCAGTTGTTCCTCAAGACTGAGTTTGCAGTGCCACTACAAAATTCCATTAGTGTTAATCACAAAAGTCAATCTGACACCAGCAGGAGAAGAGAATTTGATGTGAAGACTCTCTGGAGAGCTTTAGTAGCATGCCAGATCCAGTGGATCCTACTACTGTGACAAAAACATTCAAACCAGAAACAGGCAGTGATCTTTCGATGTTTGAAGCTTTGAGATACATAATTTATTCTGAAGTAGCTACATTGATATCTCAAAACAAAGCTCGCCCTCATGTTCTAATTGAGCTTTTTCATGAACTTCAGAGGCTAAATTCAGACTATTTGAGACAAAGAGCACTGTATATGTTACAGGATATAGTAGCCAGACATCCATCTGAAGCCAACATAAAAGCAGAATGTCCAAATCCTCCAAACTCAACAGCGTGGTTAAGATCCAATTTAGAACTTACTCCCAGTGAAAGTCTTGCTACTACTGATGATGAGACATTAGAGCTTAGACCCAGGAGGACCTGCAATGCATTAACCTGACGTTGTATTCTCTTTAATGTTGACCAGAATACTGTTTTACTGTTTTTATATGTTACTGTTGAGTGAGTTAAAGGAGGACAAAGCACAATGTCACGATTGCGCTGGCGGGCCAGGCAGGGCACAGAAAGTACAAAACACAGTCCGGGGTCAGGGCACCAGATAAGACAGAGTAACGTGAGCAAAGACCAGAATACCAAGTCAAAACAGTCTAGGGTTACCGGAGATTGCAAGCAGAGTTCAGAAGCCAAAAGTCATTTGTCAAAAGTCAGGATACACAGTCCGTAGTCAGGGAACCAGAGAAACAACGTCACGCAAGCCAAAGTCAGAAGCTGGGGAGTCAGAATGAAAACCAGGAGACAGGAACACAGGATCCGGGGTGCAGCGATTAGTCTATGCAATTAATTGCCAACATGAGTTGGGGATCTGAGAGAGCCACCTTAAAAACCCATTCCGCTTGTTAGCCAATTACCGGCCGCTAACAGGGTCCTGGCTCCAGTCAGTACTCTGGGCTTAGAGGACACCGACCTCTCATGTGCGCCTCCTTACGCCGGGTTGCCATGTCCCGTCGCCTTTGATCTCGCAAAAGAGTCACAGGTGGGGGGTAATCAGGAGGCATGATGCTTGTGCTTGGCTCTGCAGGTGCGGCTCCAGATGTAAACTCTCCTGGTAGCTGGTGCTCATCCAGACATAGGTCTGGTGATTCAAGGGGTGCAGGGAGCTCACCCTCGGATGTTGAGGGTGCAGAATCCCCGGGGTCAGGGTCCACGGGGTCGGGCTGCACTGTGGGCATGACACACAGCCCAAATCCCATGTGCAGACCGCATCAATTGGGATCCGGAGCTGGACCCCATTATTTGGTCTGGTGTGTGTGTGTGTGTCATGATCTGGGCTTCCACCGGAGGCCTACTAGGCCCAGGGAGCCTGGCTAGCAATAGGAGAGGCTGGGCCTACAAACCCCAAAAGGCCTTGAGAAGTTTGGGCACCGATTTTGACCAATAGGGAAGAAGAGGGCTGGGGAATAAAAGAACTGGTGCAAGAGGGAAAGCTGTTATTTCCCCCAGCTGGGCCTACAAACCCCAAAAGGCCTTGAGAAGTTTGGGCACCGATTTTGACCAATAGGGAAGAAGAGGGCTGGGGAATAAAAGAACTGGTGCAAGAGGGAATGCTGTTATTTCCCCCAGGAAACAAGGCCAGAAGAAAGAGGCTGCTGTGGGGAAGAAATTCTCATCCTGAGGGAAGGGTGAGTAGTCTAAGGCCACTTGAGATAGTGAGCTAGGGACAGTATATATTTAGATGCATTTGATTTCTTTTCTTTTCACCCACTTACTGTTATTATTCTGCACCTTGTTGTTTTGATCTCCTATAAAATAAACTATTTTCATTGTTCACTCTGCCTGGTCCTCACGCCTATTATTTGGCCAAAAGGGAGGTCTGAAGGTCTTGGGAGGGTGCTCTGGGCCTTCTCAAAGGATCCTAAATCCAGAGTGGTGGCAGTATCAGATGACACCCCATCTGAGCCGTGACACCTCATGTTACATTTTATAGCACATATGGACTGGCCCAACAAAGTGACATTTATGTCAGATCTGGCCCTCATACCAAATGAGTTTGACACCTCTGCTATAGATGGAACACTGTCTAAGGCAGTGATGCTGTGAATCCTTGGTTCTTGGGGGCAACATTAGGATGGCTTCTGGAGTTCTGGGCCTGCTGGTGGACCTCCTGATGGCACCTGGGTTTTGGCTACTGTATAACACAGAGTGTTGGACTGGATGGGCCACTGGCCTGATCCAACATGGCTTCTCATATTCTTATGTTCTTGTTCCTCCTTACATGCTTTTGCTACTGATAGCAGTTTCTTAGGCCTGGCCAATTTGCTCCCTTCCTCCACTTCCTGGTCTAATTATTCATTAAGAAAGTAATCAGGTTTCTCTTCATAATTCTGGGAATCTCTGATGTGGAACTGGATTTGTAAACCTTGTGACAATGGCATCATATACTTGGATATGGGATAACTGCATTTTGAATGACAGTCTGCATAGGTCTACTGCAGGGCACACATCAGTGCATTTCAGTGGGCCTAAAATATTGCCAGGCAGATTGCTGTTTTTTACAATACGTTATTACAGTGCTAATCTAAGTTTGTTTCCAAGTATTATTTGAAAGGAGGCTCTTCTGATAAAGTCTTTTTCATTAGGCATGGAAGATTGGTTTGCTTTGTCAGAAAATAAATAAATAAAAAGGCTTTTTGGTTGCCACAGAATTCTTTTGCACAGATCTTTTGATAGTTGTTTTTCTTTGCTCTCTCACACACATATTTGAAAAGCTCCATATCTCACTGGCTAGGGCTTTCAACCATTTGTGCATGTTGAACACAGCAGGAGCTCTTTTATTAGAGTAGTTTAGTGATGTTATATAAAGGGATATACACCTATGTGTAGAATAAGCCTCAGCCTAGGCTTGATTGGGGGATATTCTTGTACATATGTCCAAGGCCACTGCTTGTGTGTGTGTTTGTATAAATGATAATTTAGCAACATGAGCTTTAATTTTTTTTCAATAGGAAGTTTCTGTCCATCATGACTTCAAAATAATTTTCATAGGGATTTAAAATATATGATAGGGCATTCACCTGCTACAGATCAGCAAACGCAATCCAAACCATTGTCAGAACCCACAGCTAACAATGAAGTACACGCATTCAGGAACGGTTATACTTTTATTGCAAAGCTATAGATGCAGTAACACAGGCACTGTTAAGAATGGCGGCAACCCATAGAGCCTAATAGGAGATAGGGTATTCGTATGCATCCCCCCATGGTATGGGCCAATTAGATACCCTCCTGCACGTGGGACAAGTTAGGAAACCGTTAGGTGGCTAAAGCTGGGAAACAGGAGTCTCTCACGGTACATAGGAGACTTCCAGACAACACAACCTCCTCCTGCACATCTGTAGAGATAAGCGTTTCAGCACAGGCAGAACAGCAGGGATAGGAATGCAATAGCAATTAACCAGACACAGAATGAACTCCCCAACCCCCATGGCAGCATAGCTGACAACCATAAGATATTCCACAAGACAGTATACGATAGGCAGGTGAGTTGGAAAGCCAATAACTTCAACTTAAACAGGGTTGTTCTTATGGAAATTTAAAAAAAAAACCTGGAACCAAGGATTTTTACATTTTGTACATCCCTGTGGACTTTATGACTGATGTGTACCTTTTCTCATGAAGCTATCCCTGTCTTTACAATTAGGCCATCTCATGGAGCTATCTCCATTTAAGAAGTGGTACTTAAAATTGATGCACTATTTTACATACCTTACGTGTGTATTTGTACATGTGTGTGTACCTCTGTATGTTTATTCATATTACTACTCTGAGGATTTTTTTGTGTGGTAGTACTCACCAGTACTGAGTACTAGCATCTTGGGGTGGAGGCTGTCCTGATTCCGGGGTGGGGGGTTAGAAATTGGTACAACCTTATGAGTACCACATTTTTAAACAACAAAAAAACCCAATAACAATTTCCTGGGTTCTATCATGCTGTGACATGAAAACAAAATAGAATGTAAAGGTGAAGGGTATGCCAATAAGTATTGACTTGATCAGGGATGTCAAACTTGCGGCCTGCAGGCCAGAACTGGCCCACCCGGGGCTTTAATCTGGCCCAGGAGTAGCTTTCTTCTCTCCCCCCTCCCCTGCCCAACCTTGCTGCTGTCAGCTTGAGCAGCATGGGAGTATAAAGAGCAGAGGGAGGGGTTGCCTCTGAGAGCGGCAAGTAGAGGGTGGGGCTGCCTCCGAGCAGAGAGCTCAGGGTGGGGATGCCTCAAATTAGGAAGCAGAGGGTGGGGCTGCCAAGCTTCCAAGCAGCCCCGTAGCTAGGGAATTCTTTGGGAGGGGGCCTTGGGGGGCCCCGCCAGCTAATTAAATGGAAGTACGGTGCAGGTGGTAAGTTGGAGCACTTTGGGGGCAGCCCTGGAGGGAGGGGCCCAGAAGAAACACAAGGGGGCCGGGCCCCGTGGGCCCCATGTTAGCTACGGGCCTGCTTCCAAGCCACCACTCCAAGCCTCCATAGTGCTTGTCACAGGTAGGAGCAAGGGAGGGGGATACTTCTGCTCTGATCCTCGTGCTTGTTTTTTATTTTAAAACTGGCTTTGTAAAA
>NW_015160897.1:289049-317986 GCF_001447785.1 Gekko japonicus | reverse complement strand
TTCCTGGAGAAGTTGGCATAACAATGTGCATGTGTGTGTTTTGGCTGAAGGGAACAAGAGTTAAGGCTCCTATCCCAGTACCACAACTGCAAGTCGTATTGTCCTCCTATCCCTGCTGCTGTTGTTTTGGGTCCCAGTCATGGAACTCTGCCATCACATGTAGTGTCATCTTTAGCCCGACACATTTTGTCACTTGGCTTGGTTTAGTTTAGTTGATTTATAGAATGCCTGTTAACTTAAAGAGTGCCCAAGGTGGTTTACAGCACACTAAAAGACACCAAATAAAAGTTACTAAAAATAAAGCACAATAGAAATCAGTTTCTCGGAAGTGCTGCTCCCCAGTCATTCTTGTAGGCAATGTAAGGTATTGGGGAGGGGTATATAAACCAGCTCCAGAAAAAAAGGGGTTATGATATTTTGACTGTGTTTTCTGAGGATTAATTTTTTTTTAGAGGTTGAATTTTCTCTCTTCTTACGAAGACTTCTTACAGTGTGCTTTTGTTTTACTGCAAGATAATCAGAAAGTTATCATTGAGATAGAGGCAATACATAAATTGTCAAGGTCTTTTTTGTTGTTGTTGTTCAGTCGCAGAGTCGAGTCCGACTCTTTATGACCCCATGGACCAGATCACACCAGGCCCTCCTGTCTTCCGCCATCCTCTGAAGTTGGCTCAATTTCATGTTCGTTGCATCTATGACACTGTCCAACCATCTCATCCTTTGCCGTCCCCGTCTTCTTTGACCTTCAATCTTTCCCAGCATCAGGGTCTTCTCCATTGAGTGCTCCCTTCTCATTTGGTGGCCAAAGTATTTGAGCTTCAGTGTCATTATCTGGCCTTCCAGGGAACAGTCTGGGTTGATTTCTTTTAGGATTGACTGATTTGATCTTCTTGCAGTCCAAGGGTCTTCTGCAAGACTCTCAAGAGTCTTCTCCAACACCATAGTTCAAAAGAATCTATTCTTTGGCACTCGGCCTTTTTTATAGTCCAACTCTCGCAGCCATACATGTCTACTGGGAATACTGGAAAACCCCATGGACAGTGTCAAGGTCTATTGCATGTCTATTTAGAACTACTTGTCTTGCATTTCCTTTTTGGATTGGTAGTGGAGACGGATAGGTGAAAGAGAAACGAGGGCACTTTATACACAAGGGGGACAGTGGAGCAAATAGATAGAAGAGCAGTAGGCTTGTGTTGATCTGGCAGCTCTCCCTGCATCATAAAAGTGCTGCTGCATCTCTGGAGAAAGAAGGATGAGAAAATTAGGGTGGCTCTAGAGAGCCATAGGTTATATGCTTCTGGCAGTCCTAATGCAACTGACCATGAGAGCAGTAAATGGGTATCCGGACAACAGAATATAGATGAAAAGGGTGGGAGTTGTAAGCTAGTAAGGAAATGAGGAAGAACAGCATGGAAGGTCATATATGAAGGGAAAAGGTCAGGTGTAAGGAACAAAGAAAAACCAGAGAATTCCACAAGGAACAAGAAATAAAATAGGAAGATTAGAAGCCTAGCAAGAGACTCAACATGGAGACTCCACCAAGCGAAACAAAACTCAGTAATAGAGCACAAGCTCTTCAACTCCTATAGAGTTCTGCTCCCTTCAGCATGCAACATATTAATTGACACCGGCAACATCAGTCAAGTGACAATGTCACCTGGCAATAAATCATCCCAGATTCCAAGCAGGCAAACAAATTGTAAATTGCTGTTTGTTATTCTTTATGTGTCTCCTAACCTGGCTGTCTGAATGCGTTTTCTACAATTCACCCAGCATAGGCAAGAGAGACTCTATAGCCAGAGCTTGTGTAATACTCTATAAAGAAACAAAAGCTAGCTGCTGCCCATCACAGTCTCAAGGTTGAGAAATTAAAACTCTGGATGCACTTATAGATGTTGCCTGATAAAGATCCCCCCCCCCCCTGCAATAACAAAGAACATGTGTGGACAAAAGTCTCAGAGGTGCTGCAACCCAAATCTTGATGAAGTCATTACAAACACCAGCTGTTCTGTGCTACCAGATTATATTTGGGAGTCTAGTGCAAGATTTCAATTACATCCAGTTCCCTCTAATGCTTTTAGCACAATGTGAGCTGTAATTTCATAAATAAATACTACATAGGAAATATTAACAATAACAACATACTTCGGTACCGCATGAGAGGATTCAAACTGTTTGAGCATATTATTCTCAGGCACATACCGATGAATGACGTGGTAGTCCTAAGGCAGTGAAGAATTCACAGTGCCACACTGATAATGGCATCACAGGGTTCCTCTCCATGCAAACCTTCTGTCAGCATCTAGGGGTCTTGGGTGTGAGTCCCATGGGGTTAAGCCCTCCAGGGCTCGATTTTTAGCCAGCAGTCTGGGCTAGCCTCAGATAATGCAGGGGGGAGGGGATTCATTTGCATTCAGTTCCTTCTCCCTCACTGACAGACCATGTGTTCTCCTGGCACCTCTGGGCCTCTCCCTTGTTCATCCTGTCCTGCCTTGTGCTGAAAAGTACTGGGTTCGCTGCATGGAGGACTCGGATGACGACATGCGTTTGCACACGTTTATTGTAATTAACATGAGACTAACGGCCCAACAAGGCCAACTATATACATACCCACCTAGCACCCCCTAGTCCCATTGGAGGGTTTGAATTTCCCGCCAAAGTGGCTATTGTTTGGTGCTGGGGGAACTAGGATCCTAGGTTCCTATTGTTCAGGGGAGCCAAGCTCCTAACTGTGCTGTGGACCCCTGGTGGCGGTCCACGTACATAACACTCCTCCCCCCATAGATCAGACCCACCTATGTGGCATAGTCCTGCAAGTAGGCGGGGGGTCGGCGCTCTCGGAGGGAATGCCTGGGGGCCAGTACTGGTTCCCTCACTACCGGTTCTGGTTGACTAGCTGTGACCGGTGGTTGTGGCGCCTGCTGTGGTGCTGGCTGTTGGGCTGCTGGTACTGGCACTTCTGGGAGTGCTTCCCTTGGCTTGGCCTCCTCACTGATTGGGGTGTTGGCGTGCACCCTGGGTTCCGGTGTGTGTGTTCCAGTTCCTGCCGTTAACTGTGGGATTTCTCCTGCCTCCAGGAGCTGTCGCCTCCGGAGTTGGTTGATGTGTTTTTGTAGAATTCATCTGTCGTCCGTCGACACCTCGTATGATACTGGGCCCATGACTTTGGTGACTTGGCCCGCGATCCAGGGAGACCCGGTTTCATAGTTCTGGAGGAATACAGGGTCCCCTGGGAAGAACCCTCTTGGAGCCTTGTGCTGTTTGAACAACCTCCTTGCGTCCGGTGCCTGGTCTGGGTGTAGTCGATCTAATAGCATTGCCGGGCGCCGGCCCATCAGTAGCTCTGCGGGGCTGTGGCTGGTGTCGTCCTCTGAGTCAAGAGGAAACGAGCTAAGCGGAACTCCCAGTCCCCCTCTGAAATCTGGCTTAGGGCTTCCTTCGCGGTCCGCACCATTCGTTCAGCCTGGCCGTTGGTCACGGGGTGGAAGGGTGCCGAGCAGATGTGTCGAATCAGGTTTCTCTGGAGGAATTCCCTGAACTCCGCTGACGTGAAGGCTGCCCTGTTGTCTGAGACTATTGTGTCCAGCAGGACATGCATGGCAAAGATCCGGCGGAGGGATCTGATTACTGCCTTTGTAGACATGGTAGACACGGGGCTGACCTCCAGCCATTTAGAGTAGGAGTCAACCGTCACTAAGAATAATAGTCCCTGAAATGGCCCAGCAAAATTGATATGAAGCCGGGACCATGGTTTGCAGGTTGACTCCCACGACTACGTAGGTGCGCTTGGTGGGTTGGGCCGGACTTCTTGGCAGGTTTGGCACCTCCGGACCCAGGACTCAATCTCAGCATCGATTCCCGGCCACCACACGTAGCTCCGGGCCAGGGCCTTCATCCTTACTATGCCGGGGTGTGCCTCGTGGAGAGCCATGAGGACTCGCTGTCTCAGTGCGCTCAGGACCACGACTCGGTCTCCCCATAGGAGGCACCCTTTCAGTGCCAATAGCTCATCCTTACGGGTGCTAAAAGCTGTGAACTCAGCCCCCGGGGCGGTTATGGCAAAACTGACAAACTATACTAACCAAAGACCGAAATATGAATTTGAAAATAATTGGTAAGTTTTCTATGACTAATTTCTTTAGTTATATATCTGAAAGATTTAATAGTAAACTATAATATTATAAGACAGTTTTAATATGAAATGAAAAGTGTAATACGAGTTGCTTATTATAAGAAACTTGTTTATTGTAACAAACTGTTGTGTGAAATCTTATAAAAACCTCTATGATGTAATCAATGTTATATGATATAATAGATATGATCGATAAGATAAGATAAAAATGAAAATATACGTTTTTAAGTTAATGGTTCATATATATTTTAAGCTATACTCTTACACCTTATATATCTTGTTAAACATTTGTTAATCTATTATATGATATACTTTGTTACATATACATGATAACTTTGAAGAAGGAAGGTCCTTAATTTCTGTAAAATTGCCCTCATACTAGGGTTTTCTTTTTGTTTTTTGTAATTATATTCTTGACCTGTTTTTCCCTATTCCTTCTTATTTTTCCTGTATCCCTTATAATATAATAATTATTTTTTAAAATTAGCTCTTCTGCAGACCAACACAGCTACCCTCCTGAAAAAGTTGAAGTTTACACTATCAACTTCTATCAACAAGTTAAAAGAAAAGTTTTGTGCTTTAGGTTGTCCCACTTCTTGCACACTATTTTGCTATTTATTTTTGACATTTAGGAGATTGCTACCTTGATTAAATTATTTAAATATTTATGTTTATTTTGTATTTTATGTAATTACTTTTTTGTGCATTTGCTTTGGAAATGTAAATTAAAAAGCAGTCTAAACATTTTGTAGGTATTTGTATTACAGAATTAATCTGGAAGCCAGAACCATTTAATTATGAGGAATTTCACATTACCCTTCTTAACCCGTTTTGAAGCCATTTTTGATCCATCGTGGAGTAAACCGGTATAGGGCTGCCATTTCACACATGGCTTCCCCCTTCTGTTAAAGAGCTGGATCTGAAGCAGTTTGCCATTTCAGACTGCACCGCTTTTTCCCACTTCCCCCCCACACCATTTTTCACCCGCACGGGCGATCTCCAGCTTTTTTTAACGTTCACTTTAGAGCGCTATAGCGCTATAACACAACACTCCAGGCATTCCAATGGGGTTGATATAATGCTGATGTGTCATGAACTTTCCCAAAAAAAGTCGGAGATCGCCCGCGCGGGTGAAAAATGGCGGGGAAAAAGCGCATCGGAACCAGGAGAGGAAACTGAAGACTACTTGGAAGCGGTTGACAGGTAAAGCACTTCAGCCCCATTTCCTAAATGGGAGAGGAGCGTTTATGTGTGAAATTACAAATATATTCTGGTAGGGAACCGGTTCCAACATGGCCAGGGTCCGGCATACCTGAGGGACCGTCTTTGCCCATATAGGCCCCAAAGAGCACTTCGGTCGGGGTCACAAAACCGCCTAGTGACCCCAGGCCCTAAAGAGGCCAGGCTAGCTACCACGAGGGCCAGGTCCTTTTCGGTGGCGGCTCCTACCTGTTGGAATGAGCTCCCAGAGGAGATCAGGGCTCTGCAGGACCTTTTACAGTTCCGCAGGGCCTGCAAGACGGAGCTCTTCTGCCAGGCTTTTGAGTAGGAGCCGCCACCGCCACTACCACCACCACGTGACTGTAAAGCAGGACCACCGGGTTGGGCCAATGGAGTAACTGGAACATCGTGACCCATGGCGTCCCCCCCCTTTGATCTTCTGACCGCCTCCTGATATGCAATGGGGAGTGCATAATTTAAGTCTTTCATGTATCCTGTTAGTTGTGAATTTTGTGCCTTGTAAGCCTCCCTGAGCCTGCGTGCGGGGAGGGTGGGATATAAATGGAATGAAATAAATAAATAAATAAATAATAAAACGGTTCTGTCTGAAATGACAAACCATGTTTGAGCCCAAAAAACTTAACAGCTTTTTAAATGAAAAAAGTGCACTGTTTAAGTCTACAATTCTTATTTCCCCAACCTTGTATGTTTTCTTAATGAATACACTTTTACAAATTACCATGAAAATTGTGTATATTTAGTCCCATTTATAAATCTTCTTTGATAATTTGTGATAAAATTGTGTGGAAACATTGTAATATGAATCAAAGTTCTCTAGTAACACTGTATTAATATGCCATAGGTCATTGTTTTTTCATATATGGTGGCCTTGCCACATTCATCATAATCTGACTCATCAAACAAATGTTCCATAAGAATTTTTCCTCATTACCCATTGTTCCGTGACTGCTATGTTGTCAATGTTTTTTGTCTTTTACATGCTACAGATGTTGAGAGAGACTTGACTTGCATGGCAGTAAGCAACTTGCTTCTATTGCATTGACTTTTTCAAAGGGTGTACTTATGTTACCCAGTTAATAATTGTAATTAAATATCTTGTAATGAGTGGTATTCACACTGTTTCCTTTTTTGTCGCTGTCAGACAAGGCACAATTGTCAATTGCAACACCAACATTCTTTTCATACAGTTTCATTGCTTCTATGTGGTCTGCATCCTTGGCCATTCTTTTTAGAGGACAAAACCTTCCCTTCTGCTTGAATGTGAATGAATAATCCCTTAGTATCTACAAGGGAAAGTTACACACAATTCTGCTGATACATTACTTCTCTCAATCTGTTTACATTATTTCCTGAATGTCCCATGTCTATTTGAAATTAATGTTCAGGTTTAAACAATGCAGCAGGATGCTGAAGATATCAGTATCATCATTCCTAATCAATATGTTCATAACTTGACCTTTTAAAGTAAACATCATGAACATATTGCATGATCCTAGAATCAGCTTCTGTGTTTTCACTTGTTAAGGTCTTGTTATGTTTTGTTCGATGCAACGAACATGAAATTGAGCCAACTTCAGAGGACAGCGGAAGACAGGAGCTGGTCCATGGGGTCGCGAAGAGTTGGACTCGACTGTGCGACTGAACAACTGTTTTGTTCTGAACACCATCTTCCGCTTTGTATGGGTAACAAGTTTCTTCTAACAGTCTATGACATAAACCTCATGGGAAGGTAGTTTTGTATTCTGGGCCTATCAATTCAAGGAGACCTTTCTTGAAGATAGTGGGTGTGCTGCCCCTAGTCAGCGTTAGCTGTAGGTAATAGTAGTTTAGTAAAACTGCTGTGTATCTTTAAGAGCAGTTGCCCCTGGGAATTGTAGTTCTCAGTTAGGTGTCCCTAAAGCATTCCTCTGACAGGTAATTTCCTGAGCTCAGAGGCGTGGAATTTTATTATTCTTTTCCATTTCTTTGTCTATCTATCCTAACTGCAAGGAGAGGGAAACCATCTCTTTCTCACCACAGCTATAGAATTGACCTAGATCACAAGATGTAACTTTCCACCCAGCTATCAGCTTAGATCGTGAGTAAATGATCTTCTGAATGCATGTGAAGTTCAATAAAGATGATTGAAGTCACTTCAATGGTCATGCGTTTGCTCATACCTAGAAAGTGCTGGGCTCAGCCGCAGCTTGCGCCAGACAGGAATAGTGAGAAAGAGATGGTTTCCCTCTCCTTGCAGTAAGGATAGATAGACAAAGAAATGGAAAAGAACAATAAAATTCCAATATTCGCGGCTCTGAGCTTAGGAAATTACTGTAAATGAGCCAGTCAGAGGGATGCTTTAGGGACACCTAACTGAGGACTACAATTCCCAGGGGCAACTGCTCTTAAAGATACACAGCAGTTTTACTAAACTACTATTACCTACAACTAATGCTGACTGGGGGCAGCATTCCGCTTTGTATGAGTAACAAGTTTCTTCTATGGTACATATTATCAATCTATCACATAAACCTCATGGGATGGTAGCTTTGTATTCTGGGCCTATCAGTTCAAGGAGACCTTTCTTGAAGATAGTGGGTACAGAACAATTTATAAGAAAAGACTGTACACTATTGCAGTGCTTTTCTTTCAACTCTTATTCAAGACTGTTGATCCATGGTACCTTGCAGCAGTCACTGAAAAGTTGATTCTTATGTGTGGAAGGATTGCAAACAAACATATAAGCAAAAGATTGCCTTTGCCACACCATGCAATATCAATGACAGATTTGAAACACACCTGACCAGGAAGATAGTATCCACCACAAAAGCAGCATCTGGATGGCTGTTTTAGATCTGGACTTAATTTTCTTCTACAGTATTGGCATCATTTTATTCACTGATCCATCATCATCCATCAACAACAGCTCATTTTCTGCTTAGCTGTAAGAAAGGTTGCTTTAACTGACCAAACTTTCATTTCAGTAGCTAGGATAAGTCACATGAGCATTAAGGATTTGACACCTTGCTGGCTGTAAAGTACTTAGTCAAATACCCTGGAAAGGAGGACAAGAGAGCCCCATCCATACTTTAAAAACACCTCAGGGAAATCTACCCCCCCACCCACACACACACTACTGGAACAATCTGCCTGGGAGACCTTTGAAGTTTGTGGCCCCACTCCCGGCTCTGCACACAATCTCAAAAGTAATGAGTACTAAGCTCACACTGAATGGGGGCAGCAGTTCATTGGTTTGACTTTTATGAAGAGAATAGTGGCATATTGCCCCACACTTTCTGATTGGTTAAAGACCACTTTTTTTGCTCAAAGAACACTGAAAATATAGGCTAGCAACAAGGAGACCTTTGCCAGCTTTCATCTTCAAATCTTGGAATGCTAGCCTCAGGCCCATAGCTTGTGTGGGGCCCACGGGGCCCGGCCCCCCCGCTGGTTTTGTGGGCCCCCTCCCTCCCGATCCTCTGCTCCCCCCCGCCCATTGCCGCCGCCTCCGGCATCCCACAGGCTGCTGGGCCGTCCGGCTGCTTCAGGAGCAGCTCGGCGGCAGCTTCTCATCGGGACTCGCGTCAGTGGCAGGCAGCATGCTGCGTGGGGGAGGCCTCACCTTCCGCGATGGAGAAAGTCCGCCGGGCTTCTATTTGCAAGAGGTTTTTTTTAATGACCAGCACTTGAAGTCTGAGGCTGCATGCTACTTCTACAGGCCCCCTGCTTGTTCATGGAAGTGTATGTGGGAATGCACTACTGGAAGCATCGGTGACTTGTAACTGTAAGAGAAAGATAATGGGGTGCCAAGCTGCGCATGTGGTGCGCAAGGACAAAAAGTTTCCCCGTCCCAGGCGCTCGAAACTTCCTGCCAAGCTTCTTTCTCTTTCAGAAGCACTGAAGGGACTTTCTGGGCTGGAGATGTGCTGGTTTGGCGCTCCCGCTCTTCAGAGAGCCCCGACGGTCCATTTACATGAAACGCGGCAGTAAATCTCTGAGCACGGGGAGGAAGGACAGGAGGACTCGCACTCTCTCGCAGTTCAGTCCAGCGCCCGGCTCCCCTTGCCGGCTCAGCTCGCCGAGACTGGCACCCGTTTCCGAGCTGGCCTGGGGTGTGACTCTGCCCTCAGCCAGGGTGGGACCACTGCAGCACGAGGAACAGCCAGCCGGCGGGCAGATGAGCGAGCGCAGGTGAGGCTGGTGTGCCGATTCCCGCGCCCACTTCCCAACCTGGTGCACGGGGAAGGCTTTCCCCCTCCCACCGCGTCTGCCGGCATTCTTCAGTCAGGGAGCTGGGCTGGGGAGGGAAGGCGCGCTCTGGGCGCCAAAGCCACGTGGCGCTGCCGGAAGGGAGCCTTCAGCGCAGCGTGGGCCCTTCTGATGCCGGCTGGCGGGAGCGGTCGGTCTCGTCAGATCGGCCCTGATTGGAGCGACGGGAGGAGTCCTTTCCCAGCTTGCTCCGCCGAGAGAAGCGCCAGGGTGACGCTTTGGATTCATTTCTGCAGCGGAGTGGCGGGAAGCCCCGCAAAGGAGCACTAGGGCTGGACAAGGCACCGAAAGTGGGCTGGCCGAAAGGCAGGGGTGGGTGGGTGGGGGTGATGTGTGTGCGGCGCGATGTGTGTGATGCGCACAGGTGATGTGTGTGTGGTGCGCGCGTGCTTCACACGCGTGCACACACACTCCAGCCCAACCACTTTCCCCAGGGCCCCCCCACTAGGGAAGCTTTCGCTACGGCCCTGGCTAGCCTGCTGACACAGGGAATACACGGAGACCAGAAAACCCATTTGAGTTCTCAGCTAGCTACAAATTTGACTAAATTCTGTATGTCTCTGTGAAGATAGATTTAGGTGGGTAGCTGTGTTGGTCTGAAGTAGCAGAACAACGTTTGAGTCCAGTGGCACCATTAAGATGGAAAAAAAATTATTCAAGGTATAAGCTTTCATGTGCAAGCACACTTCTTCTGCACAGAGACACACTTTGTTGGTCTCAGGGGTCATTTCGTAGAAAAAAAGCTAGGGGAACTCATTAGCATAATTCATTAGCATATGCCACACCCCCTGACATCAGGGGCCCGGCGGTGGACCTGCAAGGCCAGCGGGAGTGCGAGGAAGCCCCACCAAGGCCCTCCCTGGCCCCAGGCAGGCAGGGGTGGGGAGAGGCAGGGAGGAAGAAACTTACCCGAAATGACCTCTGGTTGGTCTTAAAGGTGCTACTGGACTCAAACTTTGTTCTGTATGTCTCTGTGTACATCTGAAACTTGTATCCTGCCCCTGAGAGACTTCTTTCCCCTCAAGCCTGGCTGTTCTGCTTATGCCACTTAACATAAAGGAAAAGGTGATGCAGTAGAGGCAGGAACTTGCAGTTCTCATTCTTGGTACAGAGAAGGAACTTATGTCACACAGAGAAGGGACTTCCTGTCACACATGGACTCTAGCTGCCGAGACACAGAACTGTTCTAGGGCAATCAATCAGGTCACAAAAGCCCGAAGACAGTGGCTGTTCTACCCAAGAGCTGAGGATCCAAATGAGGATCCAAATTTAACTTCCTTAAATGCATGCACACTACAGTGCATACTATACTCCTTTATAAAGAACTAAAGGTAAAGGTAAAGGTTCCCTTGCTCGAAAGCCAGTCGAATCCGACTCTAGGGTTGCGGTGCTCATCTCCGTTTCAAAGCCGAAGAGCCAGCGCTGTCCGTAGACGTTTCCGTGGTCATGTGGCCGGCATGACTAAACACCAAGGCGCACGGAACGCTGTTATCTTCCCACTGAAGTGGTACCTATTTATCTACTTGCAATTTCTTGCTTTCGAACTGCTAGGTTGGCAGGAGCTGGGACTAGAGATGGGAGCTCACTCCATCATGCGGCACCCAGGTCTCGAACTGCTGAAATACTGACCTTCCACAGCCTGCAGTTCAGCGTCTTAACCACTTGAGCCACCGCAGCTACCCTTATAAAGAACTACACCAGTCTATAACAGGAATCTATGTGGTACAGCTACAGTTTTCTATTTGTTGCCACTGCAATCAAAGTTGCTATACAATATGGGAGATTAATAATAGGCAAACCTGTTTGACATAGTTCGGACTTCTTTTACTGCTTGTCGTAGATTTATGGTCTATTCCCAACAACAGGTGTTTCTTTGGTTATTCCCCTTGAAGACTCATCGACTATCAGCTGTAATATACTGAACCACCCTCCTTTTTATTTGCTTCCCGTTTGTTGACATATCTGATATAAATACAGTTCTTTGGAATGAAGAGTAGGTAGTGGTTTGTATCTTCTGCATTTCTTCTTCATGTTTTACATATTTCAGATCAAGAATAATAAGCAGAAACTCATCAGTTTAACAAAAAGGTGCAGCTTCTCAGCATGTTTGCTTCTATTTGCTGCTCTACAGCTGTTAACCTAATGACCATATTAACCTACCTACGAACACTAGTGCTTCTCTCCTTAAGAAACATCATGCAGTGAATAAATCACTGAACTACCCTCTACTGTCATTCAGCTCCCACTTCTCTGTACCCATGAGTGCAATAGACCAGACTGTCTGAAAAGTAACTGTTTCATTCATATGCACTCTTATGCTATGAAGAGACAGACACCAAACCTTTCAGGTTCAATACAAAGAAAAAGGCATTTGCTTCCTGGTCTACTAGTTTAATATTTATTGCCTTGTCTAGAACACTCTGGGAACTGTGGTTCTGGGGGGTTAAGAAACCATTAAATATTTAATCTTCCAGCACCCTCATCAAGCCACAATTCCCAGAATACTGTAAGAAATACCATGATAGTTAGACCTGGTATAATTGTGTAGTGTGGAGATTCCATTATTCTTCATCATAGACAACAGACTATAAGGCAGGCAGTTGATGAAAAATAAATACATTTTATTGGTAGCATCATACAGTCATATCTAGTTCTCTTATAAAAGATGGTTATGAGCAGTGAAGGGGAGTCCTGCTAAAGTGGGACAACAATACTGCCATTTCTATTCTGTTCGTTGATTTTAATTTAATTGGAAGGACACCTCCCGAAAGACTTACCCTGGGTTAATTGTTATCAGTTTCATGATACTGTAAGATATTGCAAGGCAGAGACTAAGTGTGGTGAGAGTTCCAGTGGTGCAGGAGGGGAGCACACATCAATTAGAGACATTTTCAAAAGAAGGAGATGTGAGCAGGGAGATGGGTGAGTTGTCTCACTGAAATAAAAGCTGAAGGTACTGTCAATTATTTACTAGAGAATTAAGTACTTCCCACAGCAGAAGTGTGACAGGGCCATGATTAGTGGTGTCATTGGCTCTATCAAGTATGTATCTGCAGCACTTCCACAACCACATTTCACAATTTATTCCAAATATCAATCAGAGCATTAGCTGGGAAGTATATTTTCACAATTAAAAAAATAATAATTATGCATGCTGGGACACGTGATTTCCTTGCAATAGATATCCTTGAGGAAAAATTCTTTGACAGCCTACTAAAAACATGTTCATTTCTCATGCAAAAATATATTGCAGATAGGCCCTCAGATACCAGATGGATCAATCCATTGCATTTGCTAGAGGTGGAGATTGCTTGGAAGCCTTGGGAAGTACACCCTTTTGATGTTGCAGGGAACTGAACTGAACAACATTTTCTTCTGTTCTGAAATGTTCAGAAACGATTTGTGAACTTGCCAGGTCCATCAGGAAACCCCAAAGCCTCTTTTAATTGTCATTACGGTCCCGGGCATCAAGCAGAGAATGACATTTCCTTTTGCATTAAGTGCTCTGCTGCACGGTGCCTTCTGACGTCTCTCTCTTTTTAATGTGCCCTGTTGGGTATTAATAGCGCTTAGTTTTATTTTACATAATTTAGAGGTTGCCTTATAAAATATTAAAATGCTTATTAATGTTTAGGAAACTGGCAAAGCAACAGATATAAATTATGGGCAGTGAAGTTCTGATCAGCCACATACTAATTAGCTGCACACTCAGAAATCAACAGTAACTGTTGCTCTATTTATACAAGTGCAAGTTGGAGGCTAAAACTCTTCCTACCCCATTCCTGAAAAAAATATGCCAGGGAAGTGAAAGGTTCTTCGAGTTTCACAAATACTGCCTGAAGGGTGTGGCTGCAGCATACAGGAAAACTGATAGGTATTACAAATGAGAATGAGTTTAGTTAAATTATGGCAGCAAGATGAGGCTTAATTTCATGCACTGTGTAAGTCTAACTTACTGAGAGAGTCCAGTCCATTTGACTATGGTCTTTTTTCTATAGCACTTGTTTGAATATTAGATTCACCTCAGGAGAGAGAAGGAAATAGAAACTGGATAAAGTGGGACAGAAAGCCTCACTCCCACATTTCATTACAAGACTTGCAGGACTCCAGGGACAAATTTGGGCTCTCTTGAAACTTAAAGCAATACAGGCCTGAATCCATGCAGTATAAAGCCCAACGAGGCTATCTGCTTCCATCTCTCCCTCAGACGTCCTGGAAGTCTCTTGTGCCCCAGGTGCAAAATTTCCATTGGCATTTGGGGCTGAAGGGGGGGGGGGGAAAGGTGAGAAAAACCATGTCACTGATGAAAATCCATTCTATCAATGGGAATGTTCTGTGGGATCCAAGCCACAGGCAGCAGTAATAACTAAAATACTGACATAGAATCAGTTCCAGCAGAAAGAAAGAGGGAAGGGAAAGAAACCCTTCAGCATTTCAATTAAAAGCTCACTGAAACAAAAAATTTGGGCCCGGTATTAAAAGATATCAAGGGCAAGGGGGAAGCCATTCCAATACAATGTGTGTTATTTTTAACACATATCAAACTAGTATGAACATGAATTCAATGTTGAATGGAATTTAAAAGGTAAATGGAAACCAAAGTGTGGATTTCAAGTTTTTAATATATATATTGTGGAAATTTCAAAATGATTCATCTATTTTAGTAGTGGTCTTGGGAGAATGAGCTCGTCATTTTTTGTAGATGCTTCTAAAACATTTAGATATATACTATGGGCAGCTCAGTGGGGGACACAGGGACATTTGAAAAATGAAAGAGCAACAGACCTTTCAGTGTGGTGAACTTTGTGTGTGAGGAAATGTCAGCAGCGCAGTGTAATGCTACTGGGAATTTTTCAACAATTTATTTCACTTATTTATGTCAATAGGGTTTGTGTGGAGTCCCAAGGAAGTCAGCATCCTCTCAGCCTGACTTTTCAATGTTTTCAACAGAAGTCTCTTCACATAAAAAGTGCATCCAACATCAGAAAAATCATAATCATTGCCATGAAAGAATTTCATGACAGTTCATCTATCTGATGTCCTCCTGTTTTCAGTGTAACCAAAGGTTAGGAAATATCCTAAAGGATCAGATTCCCCCCCCCCCCCTTAGTCCTGAGCCTCCTAGTTTCAAGTTCTATGCTGTGAGATTTGTAAGAGATGGACTGCCCCCTACTGGAGCCAAAAGAAAATATAACTGAAGCCAAGACGCATACAATTATTAAAAAGTGTAAACAACTGAAAGAAAAATGTGTACCAAATGAGGGAAGTTAGGTGGCTCCCCTAGTTTGAATGCCATACAAATACAACCAGTTTGATGGGGTGGGTATGCATTTCAGTAGTGATATTTAAAAGTTGTCATCATATATATAAGGGGTAAAAAAAACTGGCTGACCTATTGTGATATAATGGAAATATAAATATTGGGGGGGGGGGGATTTGTTAGCATATATGTTGACCAGAACTGCAGGTTTTGGGAAGTGCCATTCAGTTTTCCTATGAAATATCCATTTAGTTTTCAGGAAGTAAGGGTAGAGCTTGAGTCCAAGTGAAGAAGGGGTACAGGGATTGGGCACACAGAAGAGGGTTGGGGCACACAAGGGCAAGGTCAGGCAGACAGTCTGGCTGCATAGAGGCTCCTGCTGCTCCCTTTCCTCTCCCACTGCTAAGTGAGAGACTGCCTGCCTGCCTTCTTTCCTTTGGGGCATTTTTTTGCCCTGCATAGCTTTTAATATAACATGGGTAGCCAGGTCAGTCTCCGGCAAAATGAAATAGAAGTCCAGTGGTATCTCTGTTGCTGTTGTTGTTCAGTCGCACAGTCGAGTCCAACTCTTCAAGACCCCATGGACCACATCACGCCAGGTCCTCCTGTCTTCCATTGTGCTCTGGAGTTTGCTTAATTTCATATTCGTTGCATCTATCACACTGTCTAACCATCTCATCCTTTGCCATCCCCGTCTTCTTTGACCTTCAATCTTTCCCAGCATAAGGATCTTCTCCAGTGAGTGCTCCCTTCTCATTTGGTGGCCAAAGTATTTGAGCTTCAGCTTCAGTGGTATCTAAAAGACTAACAAAATTTATTTCAGCATAAGCTTTTTCATCATCTGATGGAGGGAGGTCTAACTTACAACAGCTTACACTGGAATAATATTTTGAACAATTGTTATTAACCTTTAAGTATTGCTGGACATAGTGCCTTTAAAGGTAGTCTGGGATGAAGTAAAGAAGCAGGTGAAAGACTTTTGGGGGGCATGGATACAAAGTGACAGGAAAGGCATCACCTGGTTGATTCTTGTCAAGGCAGCTTGCCATTAAAGGCATCCAGTCTCAGGAAACCGCTGGATGTCACATGATCCAGTAACGTTCCTGAAGCTCAGCAGATCTGGTCTGGCTGGTGCCTGTTTGTGAGGGTTCTTCATGTGTGCTGCCTTTATTTATTTATTTTGTTGAATATATTCTATCCTGCCCTTCTCCAAGGCACTCAGGATGGCATACACATTTTTCTCTCACTATTTTGACCTCACAACAGTCCTATGAGGTAGGAGATTGTGACTGGCCCATTTCATGCTTCTCACTTTTCTCTGTATTGAATGTGTGTATGTGGAGGGATGCCAAAGTAATAATTTGCCCAGGAAGCAAAAAACCCTTGGGCTGGCCCTGGTAGACTGAAGTGGGTGACCCACAGTGCAGTCCTTAGAACACTTTACTGAGAGTAAGCTCCACTGAACAGACTTCAGTAGGTTTTTGAGTAAACCTGCTGAAACTTCATAGAACATTTTATATATAAAACCAAATTGCAATGTGAATGGAATTACAAAGTAAATTTTGGGTAGACAATGAGGTGGTTATTTTTAGAACTATGCATATGCTATATTTCTTGGCATATTGAATGCTGGATTTCTATGCAACTGTGTAATGGTGAGGCATTTCATTGTCTCAGCCCAAGAGGTGATGGGAGTTCATTGGCAGGAAAATCCATTCCTTCTTCCCATGTGTTAGAAATTGCAAACCAGTTTGTAAGGCACTTCAGGTTCCTACAGACTGAAAAGAGCTATTCAGACTTGTAAGAGAAAACAAAACAGCGTGTTTGCCAAAAGGGTAGAGGATGGTACTGATTTCAGGGAATGCTTCATGCAAGGAATATGAGCCTAATACTGCCTCCCCTCTTTCGGCATGTTTAGAAGCCTCTATAACTCTTTAAGCATACCGAAGGAAATTTCCCCAGGAAGGTGAAGCAATGCCCCTTTAAAATTACAAAATATCCTCACCTTCCCTAGATGGTGTGCTAACAAGCATCTAAGTGCACATAAAAAGCAGGAGACTGTAATTTACATCTGAAATATAATTGTGTTAACTTTGTAATCAACACCATTTAAACTGAGAACAGGTGGGTAATTGTCAGTGTGGGGTTTCTTTGTCCAATATGATTTCCTTCCTTCCTCGGTTCCTAAGATGCAGAACAGGTGTGGATGAGGACTCTCACTTTTATGATTAGTTTGCATTATGTAAACAATAGATAATTAATATTCATCATAAGTGAATATTACTTGTTTTTGTTTATTGAAAATCCACTTAACTAGGCTTCTGCCAAAAATAAATCAAAGCCCATCATTGAACACCCCTATTGGGTCCCCCCGCTGCAGTACCTTCTCCCTGGGCCCTTGGACTTGGTCTTAATCAGAGCCATTCTTTAAAATTAAGCATGGCACATTAAAAACAAAATTAAGCATGACACATTAAAAACAAATCTTAAGCAGGAATTCAGA
This sequence comes from Gekko japonicus, assembly GCF_001447785.1. Classification (NCBI taxonomy): domain Eukaryota; kingdom Metazoa; phylum Chordata; class Lepidosauria; order Squamata; family Gekkonidae; genus Gekko; species Gekko japonicus. Next base: position 300,601 of record NW_015160897.1, on the reverse strand, counting down.
GTACTTGTCATAGTCATCAAATGTCCATAGACTGCACAGTTAAACAGCATCCAGGAGTGAGGGAGAAGTACCGTTTGAAAGAGAATTTAGAATGAAAGAGAATAATCTTTTAGAAAATTGGTCTGATGTTAATGAGTTTAAGGAGAAAGAAGCAGGAGCAAATATTGCTTTACTATAAAAAGGCTGGTGGAAGTGGAGAAGCCTATAAAACTAACCCTTATTTGTTCACACTCTAACAAGCCCCCTTTCAATACTCCATACAATGTTTTCTCCTGGGGAGCTACAAGATGGTCCTCCTTGCTTTCTAAGAGTCTTCTCATTAGGTTTCATTTTACTAATGTGAGGTTTAAATTTTCCCTTCTTAGAGGTCTTGATTTGGTGTGTGTGTGTTTTAAACAGGCTGAAGAATACACAATACTATCAGACAGCATATATGATTAGTCTTACAAATTAATGTTTTTTCCAAAAGGGAAGAAATAAACATTCCTCCAAATGCATAACTTACCGCCCAACATTATGCATGTTTACTCAGAAATGGGTCTCACTGTGTTTAATGAGACTTATTCTTAGGTAAGTGTGCAATCCGATACAGAGTAATTCCAGTTTAACTCAATTGGAATAAATGATCTACTTCAGCTATACATGTTCATGGTTGCCATCCAGTGTCCAGAAGCAAAATGTTAATGACATTCCTTATTCACATCATACAGGGAGGCCTGTATGAACATCTGAATATACAGGGAGTATGAAATGAAAAAGCAGAGAGCCCTATTTGCCTTCTTTCTCCACAGTGATGGCTGAACAAGAGAGAAGTAAACCCTATTTTAGGGTAGTGGCAAAGGAATGGGACACATCCATAGTATAGATGGTTAGTAAGCATCAGCAGCCAGCATGGGTGCCAAATGCTGTTGGTAACTCTACAGTTACCAGCCAGTTATAGTATCTGCTCCACAAACATCACTGCATTCTATTTCCTCCACTCCCACCCTGCAAAGTCATCCACAAACAAGCAGCATAGTGTAATGCATGCAAAAGGTCATATTCCAGAGACAGCAGCTAATGGACAGATGGACCAGAAAGTGCTACCAGCTGAGTAACATGTGGAGAAGGGTGGTTAGCAGGTATTGGTCTGGCAGATCCTTCTCACTAGGAGATGTTGCTTAGACTGAATACCAGGCTTGATGAGGTACTGAGTCATGGCTTAGGTATATCCTCTGGGTAGCACAATTTAACTCCTTTGGGCAATATGGAGGTGCAGGAGGTGAGGCACTGGAGCTTGAGACCCCTAGCATCTTGGAGGAAAAATTACCTTAGGAAGGGGCACAGAAGCTATCTAGATAAGAGCCAGCAAGTTGAGTTGTGCTAAGGAAGTCACAGTAGTACAAACATCTGAGCACCCATACAATGTGATTCCACAGAAGGATTTTCCTGGCATTTGCTGTAGAAGAGAGAACCCTGCATACTTGTGGAACTTTGTCTGCCATCACTGGTGAATGCATGCATGGCTCTTTGGCTCATGGCCCACACATTGAAAGCTTAGACATGTCTCTGTTCTGTATCAAGGACTCAACAGCCACCTAATTTCCCACCAGTAAATATATAATACAGGAGAATTTATCTTTTTGACCTCACTATTAACCTTCTATCTTAGAAGATCTTTGAGATGGTCAGCTTAGTAATCTGCCCTTCATTAAATATTAGTCCCCTGCTGATTTATGTTGTCTAATTGCCTTCCAAAGCTGTCTCATCTCCAGAACAATTCAATAATGCTGTAAAAGCACTTTGAACAATAATGTATTGTAAACCCCGAGAAATATACTGGCACTCATAAAAGGCTGTAATAAATTGTACAAAATGGCAAATGTTTTATGCAATGCAATGTTTTAGTTATGGAGCTGTTCTCTTTAATAGTCACCCTGTGCCTCCAGATATCATTAATATCATCTTCCTCCATTTTGCACATCAGCTGGCTATGGAGATGTGTCAGGAAAATACTAGAAAATTGCTTCCAGCTGTTTGTAAAAAGCAACAGGACATCATTTTCAACATTGTGCACTACAGTATTTAACAAATGTGACAGAGCAGAATACTTTCAAATATATAATGTAAATTATCCATTTTTGGCTGAATGATAACCCTTATGACATTTTCTGGAAATAATAAGAGTTGGCAGGATTGGTTTTGTTGTTAGATCTACTGGGCTTCAGGTTTTCTGAAGGGGTTCCATTTACATCTTGATTAAGTCAGAATCAATGCCAAGTTGAAAGATACATGCTTATTTCTGTGCAAAGGGATTAGTTAAATAGTTTGAGGAGGGGGTTAACTAGATATTACACTCCCCACAGAGATCAATATCTTATTGTTTAATAGACCCTTCCAGAAGAATGCTACCCATCACATAAGTCCCCCCCCCACATACACACACATCGACAAGTATAACATTTAGTCCAGCTCTCATACCAGAAGAAAGGCTTATACTGACTGGTATGTGCCATTGAAGGGGAAATGCAAAGCAATGTATCTCCTTGGGCTGTAATGAGTACCGGATAATAAATCTTGTTTCTCAAATTGTGTTGTTAATGCTTTGATGTGTATTTCTATGCCAACATTTTTGGTGAAGTATGCATTAGGGATGCAAATTTGGATATAACCGAGCTGAATGTATATCAGAAAAATACCCTATTGGTCTTTCTGATATATTTGGGTCTCCAGGATTTGTTAGGATACTGAAAAATGGATCCCAAAAAATCCTGAAAATATTCAAGATTAACTGGGCATATTGGAAGCCAGGTTTTGTAGGCTCCCAGGGCTGGGGTTTTTTTTGTTTTCTTCCCCCCTCCCCCCATGTTTCTGTGTCTCTCAGGGTGCAGTATCAGCTTGCTAGACAGCTTTAGGCAAGATTCTCAGTTAAAAATATTTTTATTGTTTTTTTAATTGTTCTTTGGTGAAGTTGGTTTGTGCTGAGTTTGCTTTTTTGTGGATTCTCACGGTTTACATCTGAGTTTTACATAGGTTGAGATTCTCAAGTTTAACAAGTTCAGTATCTCAGGTTTCACATTGGTTGAGCTTAGCAACAGCTTGCAATATGCGAGGGGGTTCACAGGTTTTACATTTTTGTGGGAGGTTTTCCTCCATAGGAAACAACAGAGGACAACTGGGGGCACCTTGTTCAAGGGCCTATAGAATTGGACCCCTTGGTCCAATTGGTTGGAATTTGGTGGTTATTTAAAAACATATACTAGCAACTCCCCTGTAATTTTGGTGTCATTACCTTTAAAAATACCCCCCAACCCCCCAAAAAAGTTTCCCCATTGAGAATAATAGAGCAATCCAAAAATCCAAAACAAATCCAAATCCAAAAACAACCCAGATCCAAATAGCATACCAGTATTTGGAGCCAAGGAAAACGGTCATACTGATATTGTTCAGCTCCAATATATTCAGATCCAATTCTTGGGAATTGCAGAGGTATTTTCACAGGATTCTTGCTGTTCCAAGCAACACTGTCTTCTAGAGCTGAGTTGGTGTTATTTGTGCAATGCCAGAATGTCCAGGTGTTTCTTGAGACTTCTGTGCACTGCTCCAAGGGCTCCAATGACAAGTGGTACAATGGTAATCTTCTTCTCCCAGAGGCACTCTAAGGCTGCGGTCACACGCAGCAGTAGCCACGCAAGAGATACGGAAGACAGGCGGAGTTTCCGGGCGCGATCTCACCAGCACATCTGGGGAGCGTAGCGCTTCCGTGGCACAACGGAGGCTTCCTCCCGAAAACGCGCAGCAAAAAACTAGTACCTCGGAGATACTAGTTTCCAGAAACTGCGGGGCAAGGGCGGGCGTCTGACCATGTTTCCGGTGGCATCCGGCGCCCGCCCATGTCCCCTTGCGAAGAAGGGGTTTTTTCCCACAAGTCTCCGTGGTTGCGCACACGCACCCAACCCAGCATGCGCATTCGTCGTGTACACAAAAAAAGAAAACCAGTTCACCGCGCGCTTCTTCGTTGCGCGCAGGCATGTGTTGTGATCGACGCCTCTCCGTAACCACGGAAGCTCCACGGTACCTCCACAGAACCTCCACAGGAGGTTTGATCGCTTTACTGCGTGTTAGTTTGCCCCTGGGCAAATAGCCACGCTTCCCCCCCACAGTTTCCTGCCCGTGTGACCGGGGCCTCACTCTATTTATAGGCCTTGGTATTTTGTGATGTTCTCCTGTTCTTTCTTTTCTATTCTGCTGTCTCTGGAATTGCAGTGCCAGTGATCCAAACCTTCCCTACAATTGTGGTATCATGGGTGTTAGGCTCCAGGTGTTTATCTGTTTGTAATTGGAAGTCCCAAAGGATCTTTGTTTCATCATTCTTCATGATCTTGTCTGGTTTGTGCTCCCATGAATTTCTGGCTGATGGTAAGCCATTTTTCTTGCAAAGATTCCAGTGCAACATAGCTGCAACTCTATCATGATGTTCTTTGGAGTCAGTCTGTGCAATTTTACTGCAGGCACTGACTATGTGATTGATAGTTTCATCCTTCATCTTGCAAAGTTGACATTTGCTGTTATCACTGGTCTTCTGAATCTTGGCTTTCATGCTATTCATTTCGAGTGCCTGCTGTTATGCAGCTAGAATGAGTCCTTCTGTTTTTTTTTTCTTTAAGTGCCCATTTTGAAGCCACTTCCAGGTATTTTCACTATCAACTTTATTCTCTACTTCTTTAAAATAGTGCCCTGCGAGTGCTTTTCCTTCCAGTTGTCAAAGTGAGTTTTGATTTCAATTTTCTTGTAATCTTCTTTGGTTTCTGTAACAAATAAGTCTGCCTTGTATGTTTCAGATTTTCTTTGCTTTTCTTGGTGTAGTCATTCAGTGCTCGTTTTTCTTCTTCAACTGCTTGCTTAACTTTCAAGAGACCTCTTCCACCTAATTTTCTTAGTAAGGGAGATCAACATCACTTCTAGGGTGTACTTAGTGATGCACCATCATTATCTTGTGAGTTTTTATGATTTATTGCTTCTAATTCTGCTTGTTTCCAATCAATAATGCCAGCTGTGTATCTTAGAACTGGGACTGTCCACATGTTAATTGCCTTTACTGTGTTGCCTCCATTTAATTTTTTTCACAGTATCTTTTAAACATTTTGGTAATATTATTTGGTTGCATTTTTCTTAACAAGGGCATATTTGACGTTGTCAGCTTCCAGAATTCCAAGATAGTTGAAGTTTTCTTTAAAGAGGTGAGCTGATGATGTATTGATGATATCTTGCTATAAATCAGTGGACTTTCAAGAGCAACCTCATTTCTATGGCCAATTTCTTGGCTGCTTTCATTTATTTCTTGTTCTTCCTTTGAGTGGCTGTTGTTCCTTATTTCATCTCACTCTATTGCTGTGGAAGTGTTGTTTCACATGATTAAATAACACTGATCTTCTGGTAGAATCGGGACACTTCCCCACTCCCCAATATTTTGAACATTTGCTTCAATTATCCACACTGTTCAGGCCTTGATTTTAAAAAAAAGCATGATGATTCTGTTTTGTTCTTGAGACCATTTTTTTCAACAATGTTGTCTTTCCAGTAGTTGATCAGGTCCCTGCTCTGGTTGCTTTATAGAAGATCCTGCTTCCAGCAGCTTATCAGGCCTCTGCCCTGGTTGCCCAACAGAAGAGCCTGTGTCCTGTAGCCCATTTTTCACCAAAGATCCAGGAACACCAACCTCTAAATCGGTGATGACCAAGCCAGTATAGGCTTCAAATTCAATTTTCTCACCATATTGAATGGGGGTTTGGGATGCATTTAGTTTGACTACTTAGCAGAGGCTTGTCTGCCATGGGAGACCCTGCCAACAGCTATGCTGCTGATAGCATAGCCCTCTACATCACTGGAGCACACAAACCCCACCAGCACTGCAAGGTAGCATCCCATGGGGGGGTGTTATTATTATTGTTGTTGTTGCTGTTGTTGTTTTGCTGCACACTCCTAGTGTACATACAGGGACAAATGGCAAAACTGAGGAATAGCCTGGTGTGGAGGTCCAGAATCTCCTGGAGTTCCTGTATGACTTAGAAGCTACGGCAATTTTTATGAGGACCTCACAAAATCCACATGGAAAGGCTTTTCAAAAGGCTTGCCAGGAGGATGTCTGCCTCTGTGTTCAAACATACACAATAAATTCTCAAGGGATTCCCATGAGTATTAAATCATGTGTCAGTGAGCACCACACTGTGAACATTGAAGGTCATTGAATTATACCGTGATACATTACTAAGGACTATATGGAGCCTGTGTAGATTTCCAAAGGATCATGAGATGGAGACATGGGGGGGGGGGAAGGCTCAGAGGAACCATCACACTGCAGTATCTATGCATGGGAATGACAACGGTGTGATTGCAAAAGACTGTGTATAGTATATTCATGTGGAATAAGGAACAATTGAATGGACCCAGGAAAACAATGTATGTCTAGTTTGGCTCTTGGCCGCCATATATAGGGGCTATGAGTGGAGAAAACCTGAGCAGAATGCTGGCATTCCGTTAATCCTACTGCAGGAGCTACAGTCCAAATGAGTCAGGCTGTTATTGGATAGAATTGGATAGAATTTAGGCAAATAGCTCCAGTTTGTCTGCACCTAGGGAACAAATCGTTACGGAGCATAAGCAGGGCACTTTTTGTAGAAAAAGCCCAGCAGGAACTCATTAGCATAATAGGCCACACCCAACAGCAGAAACTCATTAGCACATTAGGCCGCACCCCCATGTTACCAGAAGTGTGGTCATCCAGCCACACCCACCTTTTGCTTCTTATTCTTTTTACCTTGTTTGTTGTCAAAGCCCAGGGCTTTTTTGTAGCAGGAACTCCTTTGCATGTTAGGCCACACACCCCTAATGTAGCCAATCCTAATGCGTTTCTGCTGTTGGGTGTGGCCTATTATGCTAATTAGTTCCTGCTGGGTGTGGCCAACTTGGGAGCCAGCTGGAACTCCGTTCCTGCCCAAAAATAGCCCTGAGCATAAGTATTTAGTAAAGTTGCTTCTTGATTAAGAGCATACCTGTTCCTAGTCAGTCTGGCCAGCAGCAGGAGAGAGAAGGCCTGGATTTTAAATTTGAGGGTACTGCTAAATTCTCTATAGGCATTTGATTAGAGTTGCTAACAGAGAGCTGGAAACTGGTGGGAGGATTAGGGGGAAGAGACTTGCAAATAGGTGCAACATCACTTCCTTCACAAACCCAGAAGTGACATAATCAAACCCACATGATGCTCTCAGAGGCTGTGATCACACGTGCCTTTAGATCATACATAGGTGCGAATGCCTGATGGATCTAAAGGGAGTGATCAAACAGCAACATCTGGGAAGCATCCCGCAGTCGTCGACAACTTGTGCTGCTCTGCTATGGAAGAAGAGTTAAAAGACACCACGGAAAGTCCAGTAGTAAATGGGTTCTGGTGGGCCACGGGTGGACTTTCCCCTACCTGATCGTGCAAGCATGCCATTGGGATGGCCTGATCAGGCCATCCTGGCTCGGTGCCGTTCCCCCCCCCCCTTGCAGTATGCACATAATCTCATACTCCATGGGGGACTTCAGTGCGGAGGTGCGATTCCTCGTTTATGCGCATGGGAATCAGATGGCCAAAAAAACACCAACTCACCCACAGTTGCATTTGATCACGCAAACTGTGTGTCAAATTCCTCCAGAAGAGATAGCCTCGCTTCCCCTCCACTTCAACTGGTGTGTGCGACCGCAATCTGAGATTGTGTATTTTTTTCTTTCTTCCCAATGATTCAGTGCCAAGAACTTAATGCATCAAGTAAAATCCTCAATTTTTCCTCAGTGGGTAGAAAAATCATACATGTGGCACTCCCTTCAAAATACTAGATAGCCCCCACTCCCCTGCTGGCTTTCTACCTTAATAGTAGGTTTGGTTGTTAAAAGGTGTTTTAGGGTTGAATTAGGGTGCTTACCTGAATCAATGCAGATTTCCATTGCAGAAAAAATAATGTGCTACTCTGCCCTCCTTGTTGATATGGAGTGTCAATGTCCTTTTCCAGGAAACTGATATTACAAGGGTTTTTTTCCTGCTCCCTCTGAAATTCCCTTGCTGAACTCCTAAACTCAGCTCCCCTGTTGGAAGTCCCTGTCCAAAGCTCCAGGATGCAGGCCCTGAGATACAAGCCCCTGTGAAGACTGTGTGCCTTCTGACAGAGTCTGACTTCTAATGAACTCTTGATGTACAGCTGCAAGCTGTGGCTCTGCCCCCAAGAGTTAGAAAATAGCTCAGTCTCATGATGCTACTGAAGTGCAATCTGGTCCCAGAGTGTCATTTTCTGTCGGCATAGTCTGATGGTAGACAAGAAGCTTAGAAGTATGCAGCCCACCACATCTAGACTCAACCACTGACCTTCATACCTTCATAATTAGTTCAGGTTCACCAAATAAGTCCAACAAGTCATAAATGCCTCTTTGGAGGGGTTGGAGGGGTGCTCTGTAGAAGACCTGAACAAGTTAATGGATAGACAAGGGCCAATGAATTGAAGTTCAGTTCATTTCGGGTTGCCAGCCCTTGAAGCTTTCGGGGGCAGGGTTAGTCATCATACAGTGCTGCAATATCACTCCTGGTCACATAAATGGAAGTGATATCACAGAGTCACCGCATTGCTCTGGCAATCCCTGAAAGCTCCAATGGCTTTCTTTTCCCCTTCAGGTTCTCCCGCTGTTTCTCTTTGAAGGAAAATGTGGTTCTGGGGTTGTGGGGAGGGTCTGTAAAATCAGCTGAGCAAGGTAATGAACAAAGAAGGGCTAACAAACCGATGTTCAGCTAGGGTTACTAGTGAAGGGCTGGTAACCCTGGCAAGCATTTGGGGGTGGAATCAGGCATCCAGGGCCGTAGCTAACCCCTTACTTGTGGGGGGCCCTGGGGAAAGGAAGGGGGCCGGAGTGTGTGTGTGTGCGCGCGCACCACACACACATCACTCGGTACTCCTAGCAATGAAGCGGCCCTGAGCACTGGCGCGAGGAGGCAACAAGAGCCCGGCAGGCCGGCCCAGGAGGCCGTGGAGCCAGCTGGCCACGGCCGCAAGCCAGCGTCTAGCACAGCCGGGGGGGATGTCCCTGGCCCGCGAGGGCTGCGGCTGAAGAGGGATTCTCTCCTCCCCACCTCCCGGAAAGGGAGGACCCCCGCCTCTGCTCCCGCCGAGACAATGGGAGCGAGACGGGGAGGCTCCTTTAAAGCCGGGACCGGGCGAGCGAGCAGGCACCTTCGGACTCTGCCGGCGCCTTCGGACTCTCCCCTTGCCGCACTCTGGCAGCTCTTCTGCCACCTCCTGTGCCTCAGCGCAGCTGACTCGGGGGCGAAGAGAGGCGGGCTGGCGCGTTGCTGCTGATCCCGACTGCACCAGCCAAGCCCCCGGGGAGCAGAGGATCGGGAGGGAGGGGCCCCGTAAAACTAGCAGGGGGGCCAGGCCCCGTGGGCCCCATGCAGGCTACGGGCCTGCAGGCATCATGTAACCAGGTCATGTAACCAGGTCATATAACAAGCAGAAATGTCATGGCATTGCTGCAATGGTCTATCAATCCTTCAAAACTCTTATAGTTCCACTCCCCACCCCCAATTTCTTCCACTGTTGCACCAAGCAGCAGTGGGGGACCAGCAGTGGTATGATGTTTCCCATCACAGCAGAAGACCTAGTCCCCTTAAGCTCAGTCCAGACAGGACTGAAATACTGTTTATCAGTAACAAAGCCACTGTAGTCCTACAAATGTTATACTCCCTCTAAAAGAGCAGGCTCATAGCTTGTGGGTGCTTCTGGATCCTGCTCTACACCTGGGTGATTCAGGTCTCCTTTGTGGCATGCAGAGCCTTTTATTGCCTTTGGCTGATAAGCCAGCAATGGCCATTCCTTAAAAAACATGATTTGCCCACAGTGATCCATAATCTGATTACATCCAGGCTAGATTGCTTCAGTGATTTGAAAACAGTCCAAAGAGAACATCAGCTCATTCAGAATATAGCAGAGAGGCTACTATTGGAGGCTTGATAAAAGGATTTTATCACCCATATGGATGGGCATGAACCAGATCACAAACTAAAGTTCAGCACAAATTTTGGCCAGTTCATGGTTTGTGAAGCAGTGTTTGCGAACTGAAGAGCCGCCACAAACTTCCACAAATTTTGATGCAGTTCATGGCAGTTCATTAAGAGCAGAAAACAGCTTAAAATGGTCTGAGACATTTAAATCGTTCCTTTCTGCTCTTCATGAAAAACAGCTGCTGCTCAGCTCTTTGGTTTAAATGGCTCTGAGACATTTCACCCCTAGCTTTCTGCTTGCCATAGCTTTTGGAGGTGAGCAAAAAGCAGTGTTTTAAATGGCTCCAAGCTGTTTAACTTCCTGCTTTCTGCTCCCAATCACTTTTCACGGGGAGCAGAAAGCAGGAGGTTAAACCTATATGAACCAGTTCAGTTTGTGAACTGGCCTATCAGTTGTTGTGGTTCAGCCACAAACCATGAACTGGACTGCAAAAATATGGTCCATGTCCATCCCTATATCATTGGCTGTCTGCCTGCTTCTAGATCAAATCCGTGCTTCAAAGAACTAATCCACTATCAGTTAGGATCTTCCAAGCCATTGTCTCTGTGCCGCAACTGCAGAGGTGAGGTGACTAGAGACTCCTATGCCTTGAGCCTTATCTGACATCTACCTCTTTATCATTTAGGTATCAGGCCATACTTTTAACTGAGAACATAAGAACATAAGAACATAAGAGATGCCAATGTTGGATCAGGCCAAAGGCCCATCCAGTCCAACACTCTGTATCACACAGTGGCCAGAAATACTAGTGCCATCAGGAGGTCCACCAGTGGGGCCAGGACATTAGAAGCCCTCCCACTGTTGACCCCCCCAAAGCACCAAGACAGAGCATCACTTGCCCCAGAGTCCCTATCTATACCTTGTGGCAAATAGCCACTGATGGACCTCTGCTCCATATGCTTATCTAATTCCCTTTTGAAGCCGTCCATGCTTGTAGCCGCCACCACTTCCTGTGGCAGTGAATTCCATGTGTTAATCACTCTTTGGGTGAAGAAGTACTTCCTTTTATCTGTTCTAACCCGACTGCTCAGCAATTTCATGGAGTGCCCACGAGTTCTTGTATTGTGTGAAAGGGAGAAAAGTACCTCATTCTCTACCTGCTCTTTCCCATGCATCTATATATCTAATTTCCAACAGAGGGCGCCGTGCGGATACTTATTTTTGCAGATCTGGGGGACATGGAGGGTCAACAGATATTCCTGCACACTTGGGGTACTCCCCAGGTGTGCACAAAAATCTGACATCTTTTAAAAAATATAGGGGGGAAACTTAAATCCTCCCCAAAGTAAACCGCGTTCTGTGCGCATGCGTAGGAAATGGATTTACCGTTGGGAACTGTCGTGGAGCTTGGTGGGGGTGAGCCGGCTCCTTGCCACTGTTGGGAAGGAGAGAAGCCTTGGTGGGGCCAGCGGCTGGGAGCCATAGCTGTCAGTGGGGCGGGGGGGGGGTTTTTACAGGCTTGTCAGTGGGGGGGGGGGCACCACC
>NW_015160897.1:288686-288852 GCF_001447785.1 Gekko japonicus | reverse complement strand
GCCCAAGGTAAGAAAGGCAGCTGAAGACCTGGACAGGAAGACCAGCGGGCACTTGCGAGCCAGCCTTCCTTCTTCTCCCCCCTCCCTCCCTCCCTCCCGGGCTGATAAAAGTGTTTGAAGTGCTGCAGTAGCTGCTGGGGCCGAGGCACATCCGAGCGGCTGACAG
>NW_015160897.1:210232-283824 GCF_001447785.1 Gekko japonicus | reverse complement strand
TGACGGCGGCAGAGAAGGCGGAGCCAGGACGACGTGCGAGCATGGCGGCGCAGACGGGCGGAGCCGTAAAGGACAGAGCCAGGACCGTGCCAAGCATGCCGCACACCAGAGGGGCCTACCGATCCGCCGCGAAAAGAGGACCACCAGAAAAAGAGAGGAGCCAGAAGCCGCAGCTGAAAAAGACGACGGAAAAAAGCCGACCCGAGGAAGAACAACCCCCCCTCCACTGGGTGCTGGTAGGGATGTCCCCACCCCTGATGAATTGTGGCCTTAGATAGGGATAATGGATAACTGTACAGCCGCTCAGAGACCCCTTCGGGGATTAGAGTGGGATAGTAAGACGAAAGTAATAAATAAATAATAATAATAATAATAATAAGAGTGGGAGGAGGTATGTTGGCCCAGGCACTCAATCACATGCAAAACAATGCCCCTTCCTTTTCCTCTCAATTGCAGTCAATCACAGTCAAACAATGCCCTTTCCTCTCCCTCTCTCAATCAGCCAGGAATCTGCAACAACTCTAAGTGCTTCCCCACACTCCCAGACCAGTTCTCCCACCAATATCCTCAGCTGAATCCTTTCAGCTGAAAGCAAGTAAAAAAACCACTCACCCCTCTGTCTCCTGCTCCTGCTCAGAGCTCAGCTGGGTCTCCTTTGATGAGGAACTTTATCAAAAGCTTTCTGGAAGTCAAGGTAAACAGTATCTATTGGATCCCCCTTATCCCATCTTTTAGCCATCTTAATTTTATTATCTTGGCATGTATTTTTCACCCCTTGGTGTTGTATGGGTTGTTTTCATGCTTCTAAAATTGTCTTATTCCTGCAGTTTTACTGACTTCTGGCTTTATGCATGTACAGAGTTTTACTGCTGTGCACTTAGTTTTATTGATTTTCAAACTATTTGTTCTCAGTTTTTTATTTATTTATTTATTTATTTATTATTTACATTTCTATCCCGCCCTCCCCAGAGGCTCAGGGCGGCTTACAAGGCATATCGCCGAATAAAACAATAGAACAATACAATAGAACAATACAAAATATTAAAAATACATCACAAGTAATGAACAATTTTGGTGCTCCTCTGAACCCCTTCCAAGTTCAGATTCCTAAAAATAAATAGATTCCTATTTATTGTTTAACTTCACTTTTAGGATTGTCTGTGGAACATGTTTTAGACTGAAAACATAGAAGTTACCAAAAACAAAATCAATCCACAAACTGAAAATGCCACCCCCCCAAAAAAAGAAGAGAATGAAAAGTTTCCAAATCACCATTTTATTTTTAATGCAATTATTAGCTACCTTGAGCATCTTCTAGAAAGTGGTATATAAATATTCCAAATAAATTAACAAACTTGATTTTAATATGAAGGTAATTGTCACCAGTACATGATGGGCCAGGTAGTCATATCTTTGTTTTCATTACCCACTTCAAATGTTTTATATCTCAGTCTTCATTGTTCCCCAGTCTTTCCACTTATAAATGGCCTGCAGGAAAGTATTAAAGCATTATTTCAAGTGGCACAGTTTTGTTTTTCAATAGGAATTCTTCCTACTTTATTTGCTTCTTCCAGAGTAACAGTTTCCTACCTATACATTATTGGTTTTGCTCCCAAGATGCCATAGCTTTAAGCCATTCTGAATATTAAAGGTCCCAGTGTTACTTTTGTATGCAGCCATCCCATATTACTAAATTAAGTCTATAAAATATTTGGGGAGAATGAATTAGAAACTAAAAGCACATGCAATAGAGAAGACGCACCAGTGAGATGCTTTGTCTTTCACATATGGTGACAAATTTGTTTCTTATTGCAATACATTCCCAAATGGTAATGAGACCTTTGCCTTATGCCAAATGACTCAGACTTTGAGGATGATTTAGCCTCCAAATGTAGCATTTGCCCACATCTCTCTACACCTGTCCCAGCAGGAAGACATTTACGGCAAAATAAATAAAATGCGTCCCTGTTGAGGTACATTAGTATATAGAAGTTAATGAAAATGTAGGACATTGAAAATGAGCTCTGCCTTTGATTTATCTCTCAAAAGGAGACATCCGTTATCATTACCCTGCTATCTGATTGGCTTTTTTGTGTGTTTCCCTCTTGAATAGCCTTTGAATAAATCAGTTACCTTAGTAATAAACAGCATCTAAAAGAACAGATGATTTTTAAAAGCCACTTAGATGGCAGAAGCAAATTGTATTTACTGCCGTATCAAGAAATAACAGAGCCAGTGCTCCTTCAGTAGACAGAAACAACTTTTGCAAAGGTATTTTCAGTTTATCTTGCAATAATTTCATATTGACTCAGACTATGCATGGCCTTTTTCCATTTTCACTGCAGTTCGGCAATAAAAGGTTATCAAAGTCAGTTTGTTCTATCGTTTTGGTAGTATGTGGTGTTTTATGGCCATCTCTGCATCTTCCCTTCCTTGCTGGCTAGATTACATTTTCTGTTCCTTTATTGGGGGGGGGGGGATCATAAGGTTTTGACTTGCTAACCTAACAGAGCTGTCATTTCATCATCTGAAATATATTTTCAGATTCACACTTTTTTAAAAAGGAAGAAAGATACACCCTTTTCTCCCACTCTGTCTCTTATTGTCACAGATTCAACCATGTATGCATGGGCAGCGTGCAGTTCTCCTGCATTACTGTTTGTTCTTGAAGCTACTTCTGACCCCTAGGCAGATTATTCCAGGGCCATAGCTTCTGTCTGGAGAAATAACTGTGCAGTTGAGTGAGCAGGAGCAAGGTAGGATGGGGGAATGAAATTGTTCCCTTTCCTCAGCAGAGTTGCACCTGTGGAAAAGAAAGGAGGAATGATTTCATCGACAGCTTTTTCTCTGTGTGGATTCTACGAAGCCTGGGAATGACTTTGCTTGGAGTTGGAAGGGGCTACAGGAACACAAAGTAACTTGGGGAAATCTGAAGTTCCGTGTACAGAATGGTTGGAATCCATGCTATTAATTCTCTCATTTTTATGATGGGAAAGTCACTCCAAGGTGATTACAAAACACCTAAGTTTTTACACTTCATGACAACAACCACCTGTCAAGATTACCGTGTACTAAAAATTATTCAAAATGTTGCCATTTCAAATCATGATCATTTTCATTCTTGTTAGGTAAACTATATTACCCTTGCTGTTGAAAACTGGAGAGAGTGAGCAGATTGTGATGAACTGACTGTCTCAAAATGACATTTTCCCATGATGGGACACCTAGCTGCACTTGGACTTAGTAATATTGCATGGAATAGAAAAACTCACGAAGCATGAATAGAGGTGACCTCGCAATCCAAAACAATTTTCATCCACAAATGAATGTTTGTCCACTCATTCAAAGACTGCACTATCTCATGGTGGCTTGCATATATGATCAGCCATCACAACCTGAATCACTAATATCGTTTGTAATTGGAACGGGACAGCAGCAGTGATAACTAAGACCTAGAGAGAGATTTTTTCATCATCATTGTCTCCCAATGTTGTCACCAATCAACATCAGGAAGATCCAAGAGCCACAGATTTAATCAGCGTAAGTAAAGAGGGGCCCAGGTACAAAAATATTCAGTGCTACCTGGCCCTTGTGTTAGCAGTCAGACTCCTCCTGCTGCTAAGGAGCAGTTTATAGGTTAAAAGAGCTGGAAACACCCTTTTTAATATCACCCCAATACCTTAAGTGCGGGGCACTGCTTGGCCAAAAATGGATCAAGATGGATGCCAGACAGGCATTAGCCTGGGGAATCATTTTTCAAGGTGTGAGTTTTTCAAGGCTGGCTACTACCCCCTCCTTGCCCTGGAGAGATGCAGGACTTTAGAACAATGGGTCACCCAGAACCTATTGATTCACCCAGAGTAATCCCATCAGCACCCTAGCCTAACTTCCCCTTCACCCATTGCCCTTGATTAAGTGGTGATTAAACAACACTTAAGACTAGTCACCTTCCCAATTACTCTTCTCATCCGGTGCTTGTAGAGCCATCAAGCCCCTCACCAGGGTTCATTTCGTAGAAAAAGAGCTAGGGGGACTCATTAGCATAACTCATTAGCATATGCCACACCCCCTGACATCACCGGAAGTGTGTCCTTCCCACAGCCGGCGGCAACCTCCTGTGGGCACCAGCAGGGAGCTCCAGGCCCCACCCTCCCGCACCTCACCCGGGGGGATGACGTCCCCCCGTGTCCCCCCCAAATGACCCCTGCCCCTCACACCTCTTTTTCTGCCTCTGATACAACTATCAAGTCATTGTCCTGCCTCAGGATAAGTTTTGCCCTATAAATATGTCACCCGGCTGACCTAACTGTGTGTGTATTCTTGGATCCTCCACACACCTCAACTTGCATGTGGGCCTTCTTTCTCTCACTTCCTAAAATCCTGGCCATTTCCTTCTTCGACTTGCTCCTTCCACGGACCACCCTTCCCTAAACAGCTTTCCCCCTTTATTCCCTGCTTTTGTTAGTTAGTTCTTGTATGTGTTTATTGTGTGTGTGTATATCCTTGCTTTTTATTTTTGTTTAATAAAAGCTCTACTGGTTGAACATCTGCCTGGTTATTTTCGAGAGCCCTCATAGGGTCAAATCCCTGTATACATAGATGGAGATTCCAGTTACCTGCCTTTCACTCTGTGTCCAAGCTAATTTCCCCAAATTAAGTGAAGACTGTCTATTTTGAGTAACAGTTGTTGCTAGGTAGCATACTTCAAGATGGGGGCTATTTTCCCAATGGACACTGTGGACTCCTTAAAGATCAGGAGTTGGAGGCAATACCAGGAGAAACACTGAAGGACTATGGTGGGGGCATTCTGTATTATCCTGCCTCAATTGCCTTTATCTGCTTCTATAGTATTTGCAATATTTATTGAATATTAATTTCCTCCTGTGTTAGGTTTCTGTTATTTATTTTAAATAAACTCTGATGGCATACCATAGATAACAAAGGAGCCCTTTCTTTACCCTTTTTCCTGGCTGCCAGCCAGGTGTGTATGGTAGACACTTAGCTTTTACAGGACAACTTTCTATTTGAGTTATCTGTCTCATCTTCAAAATCACTTTTCTGCCTCAAGGGGTGCAGGCTTGTACAGGATTATTTGGAGGGAGATGAGGTTTCTGTAGAACCACAGAGAATGTTCCTGCAGTCTTACTGCTATCCTAGTAATTCTTACCTTAGTAAATGCTTGTTCACAACAGCTGTGGTAGTCTGGCAGCAGCAACTGGTTAAGTCTAAACAGCATTCCACCCCTCAAAATTCTTTTGTAAAAAGTCAGAGAGCAAACCATGCTGGCAAGCCACTTCCATAGTCTTCAGTAATGAGTACTGCCCCACCTAAAGACCCAGTTCCCTGGTTGCACTATTGGCTGACTGCCGGATGGACAGTTGTGGCCATCCATGCTGCCAGTGGAATGCTATTCCTATTGCAGAAGGGGAGGGCTTCCTGCTGAGAGTGCAGTGCCAACTCGTCTCACTGGAAGAGATCACCATTGCAAAAGAAGAAGAGAAGAATAGATTGGATTTATACCACACCCTTCACTACCCAAAGGAGTCTCAGAGCGGCTTACAAACTCTTTTCCCTCCCCCTCTCCACAACAGACACCCTGTGAGGCAGGTGGGACTGAGAGAGCTCTGACAGAAACTGCTCTTTTTCAAGAACAGCTGTGCCAGAGCTATTGCTTGCCCAAGGTCATCCAGCAGATGCAAGTGGAGGAGTGGGGAATCAAACCCGGTTCTCCCAGATTAGAGTCTGTGCACTTAACCACTACACCAAATTGGCTCACAAGAAGAGGTTCTAGACCTGCAGGGACATTTTGATGTCTGGATTATTTTTCAGGTAATGTATTATTGACTGAGGAGATCACTTGGCCTATAGAAGTGTTCAAGGCTATCCTGCTTTCCTCTGGGTTTGAGGAGGAAAGTAATAGGATCAGAGGTTGTAGTTCTGTAAGCTATTCCATAGCTGCATCATAAAAATACTGATTACACCATGGAATTCCATGGGTACAAAAGATCCAGCAGCTGAAACTAAGCAACTGATCCAGCCACAAGAAAAAAGTTAGGTAGGATAATTTTCCTATAAAATAGGTCTATATGCCTTTTGAGTTAATAGTGCAAAGAATTTAGGAATACTATCTACCTATTATGTTATAGTTCGATGTAATAAAACTGTATTCTGGTAATTAATACCCCACTGGGGCAGTTTGAGAATTTGGTGGTGTTGTTTGTGCTCTCTGGCGCCCCTGGGGTATTTATGAACTTAATCAACAAGGGGCTGCATGAATATTGGTTCAAAGGGGTTATTGTTTACTTAGACAATATTTTGATATATACCAAAGATAAAGACTCTCATGTGCAGTTTGTAAGGAATGTCTTGAAAACCCTTCACCAAAACAAGCTGTTTGTGAAACTGTCTAAGTGTGAATTACACAAAGAGGAGTTGGACTTTCTGGGCTATAGAATTTCAAAAAAGGGATTGGGAATGGACCTTGCAAAAGTAAAAGATGTGTTGGGATGGGAGTCTCCTCACACAAGGGGACAGTTACAAGCCTTCCTGGGTTTTGCCAATTTCTACCGCCCCTTCATCCCAAACTTTGCCCAAGTGGCTTTGCCTTTGACAGATTTATTGAAGACTAGAGGAAAGGGGCAGGGTTCTAAGGGGCCTGGCAGTAAATTAAATTGGACAGAGGAAAGTCAGGGGGCCTTTGAGAGACTGAAAGCACTGTTTACGTCCGAACCTGTCTTGAGCCACCAGGATGAAAGCAAGTCCTTCCTTGTGCAAGTTGATGCCTCAGACGTGGCAATGGAGTGGGGGGGGCAATCCCACAGCAGGGGGAGAATGGGAACTTACACCCCCTCGCCTATGTGTCAAAAAAGTTTTCTGATGCTGAGAGTCATTGGGTAATCTGGGATAAGGAGGCCATGGCTATTAAGCTGGTGTTGACCACTTGGAGACACTGGCTGGAAGGGTCCAGGGTGCCATTTGAAGTGTGGACTGATCACAAAAATCTCAAAGCCCTGCATACCCCCAGCTGACTCAGTGCAAAGGAATTTCTCCAAGTTTCAGTTGACTCTTAAGCACCTCCCTGGGAAATCTAACTTCCTGGCTGATGCACTCTTGTGCCTCCCCCACCATGTCAGTCAGAGAGAGGACATTATAGACTCTATGTTGAACCAAGCCCAGTTTTTTTTGGGGGGGTGACTCAGAGCCAAGCTAAATCAAGGGAAAGCCAGAGCCCCGAGCCTTGGGTGGAAAGATTCAAAGTGGCCTTCGATGAGGCTGACATGAAGGAAGTAGAAAAAGAGACCTCCCTGACCCAGGCTGGAGATGGCAGTTGGTACTGGCAGCTCAGACTATTTGTGCCTAACTTCCTGCGTGGAGGGATTTTGAAATTCTGTCATGATAACAGACTGGTGGGACATCATGGATATCCAAAAACTCTGCATTTAGCCCAAAGGCATTTCTGGTGACCTCACATGTGTGGGGATATTTCTCATTATGTGCCCTCATGTCAAGTGTGTTTGATGGGAAAGAAAGGGGGGGCTCTAGAACTGTTGCAGCCCCTTGAAACTCCTGACAGGCCATGGTCAGTCATTTCTATGGATTTCGTAACTGATCTGCCATCCAGTAAAGGGAGAACTGTTGTGTGGGTGGTGGTGAATTTATTCTCAAAACAAGCCCATTTCATTCCCTGCAAACGAGTGCCCACAGACAAGAAACTGCTCAGCTGTTCATGCAACACATTATTAGACTCCACTCGGTCCCTACAAAGATCATCTCCAATCAAGCGTTGGAGCAGTTTCTACGATGTTTTATTAACTATCAACAGGACAACTGGTTTGAACTGTTACCATACATGGAATACAGTTATAATAACTTGGTGCACAGTTCAACGGGGGCCATCCCATTCAAGGTGGTGCAGGCTTATGAGGTTGCCCCACTTCCTACAATTGCATCTCAACCAGCCAGACCAAGGAACTTGAAAGTGTGGTAGTCTATATTGGTTCAGCAATGAACCTTAATTCAAAAGGCTCTGGTTAAATGAAAGGAGGATTACAAAGCCCAGGCTGACAAAGGCAGGTCACCAGAGTGCGGGACTTACAACCAGGGGACTCTGTGTATGTATCCATGAAGAATCTGGCCTGCAACCTGGGGGAAAACTGGAGTGGAAATATGTGGGACCTTTTAAAGTGTTAAATGTCATTAACAACATGGCTGTTGAGTTGGACTTACCTAAGAATTTATGTCACATCCATCCTGTTTTCCATTTTAGTCTGCTGAAGAAGGACCCTGGACCATCGACATGGAGACCTTGACCTCTGGCCCCACCTCCTCTGACAGTGGATGGGGAACTCAGTCAAGTAGTGGAGGACATCCTAGACTCTAAGATAAAGAGGGGTCACCTGTACTATTTAATCAAATGGTGTGATTTTGATCCTAATCATAATGAGTGGGTTTGGGAAGATCATGTTCGAGCCAAATAATTAATTCATGCTTTCCACCGCAGACATCCTGACAAGCCTAGGGGCTGAGGGTTGGCCTTGGGAAGGGCAGTATGTCAAGCTCAGGCCTCACTTGACAAATGTTTTCTCCTGCTTACACTCCACTTCTTATATTATGGCTTCACATATATTCTCGCATTCATATGTATTCTTTCATAGCTCACATATTTCATGCTCTGTTTATCATCTTTGCTGTGAATTGGTGGGGATGTGTATGGCTGTCTGCTTTGTTTAGTTAGTACTAGCTTGGAACAGTTCTCATGGAGGGGGCTCCTGAGTGTGCTGGAAAAAACTTGGGAAATATGTGATCTCATCGTTCTGTCTGACCTTGTAATCTGAGGAGCTTCTAGGTCATGTAACCATTAGCTTGCAGGTGTTAGAGGCAGTCGTTTGGCAGGCTGAATGGGAGCATTGATTGGTTGATGGGCATTTGGGGGGATTTCCTACTTCCAGTATACTGTTGGAACTTGCGTCTGGAAATCAGTTCCGACACAGAAGCTGTCTGTGCTTGGAACCACTTCATCTCTTACAAGAGTGTTTGTGGGATTGATCGCGCCCAGGACTTGACAGTGTGTGCTAAATAGCCAGCAGCATCAGAGCTGGACTGGCAAAGAGATTTTGCTATTGGTTTCTGAGCTTAATCAATGATCCACTAGATTCTACCACCCCTTTGTTCTACCTTGGGCTCTGCCAAGGGGAGCAGTGGTTTTGAAATCGAGATGGCAAACCATGCACAGAACAGAAATTTGGACCTTAAAGGTGCCTTTCTGCTCAACCCTCTTCAATTGGCTAACTTGTAACACTATGGAAAATGTGGCTGCATTCGAGTAAATGTTTCAAACTGAATGCACATGACAAACAAAGCCTCAAATGTTATTTTTTTACATATTTCTTGTGGTATGCTAGCTCTCATAAACTTTATCTTTTGTCTCTCTTCTCTGTTCCCTTTGCTTATTTTTTCAGTTTGGGGTTTTTTTAACTTAAAAGACAGAGGACAGTTTCATCATCCTCTGTGTCCTTTGCAGAAGTGGCCTGAGTTTGCTATTTTGGGAAGGAACATGCCATAAATTGTTAGCAGCTTTGTGATTCCCTTGTTTATAGACTAGCTATGATTCATTTACTTACAAACCAAGGGCTTTGCATTCTTGCAGTGAAGTGTTTTAGAGAGTGATGGCAAGACAAGGGCTAACTCCAATACTATACATATAGACCTCCATGCCCAATCCAATTTATAAATCACAACACTGTACCATAATACAAGAAATTAATGATGCTTTTTAATAATAGCTCCCTTCTTTGAGGATTGCATCATGTATAGTCTTCACAATTACTATTATCTTTTGATGGATATGAAAAACCCACAACCAAGATTTATGCAAAGACTCTCAAATACTGTGTGTTATGATGAATAATGTCATCTCATGATGATATATTCAAGTCTAAGTTAATCATATGAACTCATTGCAGAAAACGAGATTTTGAAGACATGTTCTCTATTTTGATTGGGCTTCTGGGAAACAATCTCAGACAATGGAAAGCTGCTTTCATCTGTTGAAAATAATGGGTGACTTTTATATAACACTTTCATCTTGTGAGTGTTGTGATAGAGAGATGCCAGATCCCTTAACAAATACTCAAGGCTGATGTCAGAGGAAACGTGCTTTCTCTGTGAACTAAACCATTAATGCCTCCGATTACTGGCTGATAGCAGATGAGTTTCCTTTGTGGAGACAAATAGGCAGGACCATTTAGCCACCAGCCATGAAGGGGAAAGATAGATGGTTTTTTGGATATAGTCAGTGGGGGTCATAAAATGTTCAGAAAGTGCACCTTAATTTGATGGGAGAAAGGGCACACATGGTACTTCCCAGGAAGAGTTAAATGTTCTGGATACCCTGTCAGAAGTGTGCAGGTGAAGATCCAGGGAACACAGGGAGCAAATGGAGTGGCCAGCCTCTAATTTAAAAGTTCCTGTGGGCTTCCTTCCATTCCAGGAAATGGAATGCCAAGCTAACTCCAATGACTGTATAACATAGTTAGTGCACAAGTTTTATCTCATCATCATCACAACCTTTATTGGCACAGGAGTAATAACAAAGGAGTAATATCTACTTTTCTTAGCCTGTGATTCCCTGTAGTGTTCTGATATAGTTTTCCAATGTTCTTGTGCTCTAGTGATCTGAGAGTGTGTTTTGGTAAATAAAGATCTTTTCCTTTTAAAGATCTCAGACTGTGGTCAAAGACTCATACCCAGGGCACCTGACTGCCCATTGCATGCATAGATCAGAAACTCCTGACTAGTCTGTAGACAGCTGGCCAGGGAGAGGCATGCAGGGAGAGACAGTACACACACACACACACACACACCCCTAAAAACACATACACATAGCTGTATTCATGCCTCAAGCTGCAAGGAGAAAAACAAAGAGCATAATGTGTGTGGTGTCTTGCTACCACATATAGCAGGAAGGGAAAGGGCCAATGAGGTAAGCCCTCTCACATGCACACAGATTCCCCTCCTCTCTTGAGCAAGGACAACAAGAAGGAAGAGCAGGAGGGAAGCAGCTCTTTAACTGTATTAACTTCTTGAGGTTTCCAGTTTATGGCAGCTTGCACTTGGACGTGTCCCATCAAGCTCTGATGGAGAAGTGCCAAGTCAGGGCAATCAGGAGGGGTCTTGGCTGGTGCCAGACCCCCAAGGGACCTTTGCTGCCTGGGGAGTTAAGACAAGCCTCTTCCAAAGTGACATCTGAGGCATTGAGGGTTACTCCTTCCCCGAAATG
Organism: Gekko japonicus; assembly: GCF_001447785.1. Classification (NCBI taxonomy): domain Eukaryota; kingdom Metazoa; phylum Chordata; class Lepidosauria; order Squamata; family Gekkonidae; genus Gekko; species Gekko japonicus. The sequence continues at coordinate 272,546 of NW_015160897.1, read as the reverse complement.
TCCTGACGCTGCGGAGCTTTTATGGCGGCTAGAGCAGACCACTGGGTGAGCAGACAAGAGCAAAACTGAAACTAACTCCTGTAATGAATAGCCAGAGTTCAACAAAGAGCTAAGTAACTCTCTTCTAAGCGATAAACGTAAAGTCTTCGATCACTAGATCAACTCGGCAAGAAGCGGCAGGTGGGGAAGGTGGGGAAGGATTGGTGATTCACCCCCCCTGAACAAAATGGTCCATAAGCACTACAAAAAAGACTGAGAAAGCATAACTAACCGTATAAGACTTTATCCAAGTTTGAAAGGTGTACTTTAATCCAAGAAGCGCTGAAATCGGTTTTAAAACCATAAACTTTCTTGTAATATAAACAATGGCTGGTTGAGGGAGATGAATACCGATGGAGAAGAAACTTCCAGCTGGAAGCTCAATACCAACAATTCCCACCCATTCCCTAGAGACAGCTTCAGACTTTCCCAGTATGCTGTCCTCTGCATTGTGCCCTCTGCTGGAGCAAATGTTGACTATGAATACCAAGCTAGATTCTGTTCAAAATCAACTTTTGCAAATGGGGAAGAGAGCTGACAAAATGGATCAAAAGATTAAGAAGGTTGAAATAAGAACCAAGGATATAGAGCAAAAGATGACAGAAGAGAGAAAAAAGAAACACAGAAAAAATCAACTTCTACAACTCCAACAAAAAGGTCCATGTATATTTTGTGCTTTCAAGGATTATTTGAGCAAAAAGGTGAAGACTTAAATCGATCTTAAGCGAGGCAATAGCATCAATCTCAGATCTCAAGCAAGCGGACCTCGAGAATGAAATGGATTTGGCGTATCATACCTACCCGGATTTTATAAGAAAAAATAAGCTCCCTGGCGAAATATCTGTCAAATTCTCTAAGAGAACTATGAGAGACAATGTTTTGAAAGCCACATCGGGGAAAATACTAAAGATCCAGGAGGAAGAAATTAAAATCTTAAAAGACATCCCATTTGAGATCCGGAAACGAAGATGTCATTACAGAGACTTGATCCTTTATCTCCAAAATAAATCAATTGTATACAGATGGACTTTTCCAGAAGGACTCATGTTTATATTCAATGATAAGGAAGTTAAAATTAACACTGCCCAAAAGGCAAAACCCTTTTTGAAACAACAATTAAACCCGAACAATGATGATGATGATGATGATGATGATGATGATGATGATGATGATGATGATGATGATGATGACGACGACGACGATGAAGAAGAAGAAGAGGGTTTTAGTGATGAGGAAAAGGATGATTCTTCAAGCAAGTCAAGCAACTCCAGCAGTACAACTTCAGAATCCGAGAAAGGAGAAGCTGCCCCAAAGACATCAAGAGCGAAGAAAAAGAAGCTTAAAAAATAAACGCAATGTATTGGATTATAAATCACCTAGATTTAGTAAAACCTATTTTGGCATAGATAAATATATAACCTCTTTATTGTTATACAGGAACTATCTTCAACTGTAAGCTGTAATCTCATAGATGCTACTTGTCATAGTTTTAGAGTTGTTCCCCTGTCCCTTTCCCTGTAGGGTATAGATTTATAAAAACCAATTAAAAATATATTTTTAAAAAACAGTAATAACTTCTCCACTAGCTTTTGGGTCTTGGTAGTATGATTATTTCTCCCTTGTACTTTTGATACCAACAAAGACAGACAATGGACAAGCCAGAAAAGTTAACTAATTGGTTTTAGAATTATCCAAGTGAAGGAGAGAGGAAAGTGAGTGTTTCAGACTTGGTGGGATAATATTTTTGTGACCCTTCTTCTCACTGACATGGTAATTGATAAGAAATCCAATGAATACTCCCCTTCAAAAAACCCCTCAAGGGCTAACAAGTAAAATATGGCTGGAGACTTCATACTCTTGGGGGATATAAATTTCCTTTGGGACTGCATTAGCATTTGGAGAGTTTCATTAGAGAAAGGATGTATGAGTCTTAAAACACTGAGATACATTTGGAGTACTGCTTGATTCATAAGCTGAAAGTTCCAGTTCACTGTGCAATCATCCCAATTCTCAATTAAATTAGCATTTTTCTTCTAGAAAACTTTAGTGTCTGTGGACTTCAAAAGTTTGTGCTTTGCAACCACTGCTCTAATTTTCCATAGCCTGTGCAGCTTAGGACAAGGCACTCTGTTCCTATAGTCACTTTTAGCTTACAGTTGTTGCTTTATAAAATTATAAATATGCAGTAGTGACAGTATAAAAAAATCAGAATTGTACAAATTAGGAAATGAATTTCCTCATCTCACAAAACAGCAAGCCATTACGAGCTAAACCTAAATTCTCCCGGAGTGTGGACCCAGCTCATAGCCATTCCAACACTCCCTGCTGCCATATATTGCCCTTTGCCATCAGTCCCCACCCTTTTTCAAACCTCACACTAGTGAAGAAGGGTGGTATCAGTGAGGGTGCTTCAAGCCAGCTGTGGCATTGACAGAAGCTTCATCTCTTATGCCTGAATGCCCCTGGATTCTTTTGAACATAGAATCATAGAGTTGGAAGGGACCTCCAGGGTCATCTAGTCTATCCCCCTGCACAATGCAGGAAATTCACAACTACCTCCCCCCACACCCCCAGTGACCCCCTGCTCCATGCCCAGAAGATGGCAAAAAACCCTCCAGGATCCGTGGCTAAATTGGCCTGGTTCCTGACCCTAAAGTGGTGGTTGGCATTTCCGTGGGAGTGTAAGAAAGGGCCACGAGTACTTGAAGATGGTTATCATATCACCTCTCAGTCATCTCCTCTCCAGGCTATGAGCTCCTTCAACCTTTCCTCATAGGACTTGTGTGACCCTGGGGAATGCATTTTGTAATACGTCTGCTTAATGCATTGAGAACTGAAACATTCATTCATAAACAGGGTAAATATTAAAGAACAGAATGTATTAGAACAGAATCTTGAGGAACACTCCATTTCAATTCCTAGGCAGCCCTTCATTTGACAGTCACCTTTCTGCAACTAAAGCTGTCTTTGTTCCAAAACCAGGATGGAAGCCAGACTGAAAAAGGGTCAGATATGTCTGGAACCAATCAGCCACAACACCTTGCCTTAAATAGGGAAGTTAAACATTAGTCTATAATTTGCTCTATCTTCCTTAAGTAAGGGCAGTTTTTCATGACAGATAGTATTACTGCCTCATTTAAAACTATGAAAATTAGCTCTCAACCAAAGAAGTAGCAATTATTCCAGCCAATGGAACTCCACATGTGCTAACCAGATATAACCAGCCAAAGAGGTCAAAGATCTATTTTGCATTAAGTGGCATTCACAGTGACAAGGACCTTGTTCACCTCTGTCAGGGAGGTAAATATGAAACTATGTGACAAGATACCTCAGGCAAAGGATTTGGCTTTTAACTGTCCTCTAAGTCTGACCAGATGTGAGAAATGTTACCAGCAAAGAATCTGCAAAAACCTCACAGCAGGCAAGCAGAAATATCTTCTGAACCAGAGTTAACAGATTGGAACAATCTTCTAAATAGCTCTTCCTAGAATAGATGCAGTTCATGCAATGGTCATCGTCACCACCTTCATTGCCCTGCAAATGGGCTTGATGTCTGACTAGGTCCAAGCTTTTGGCCAGTGATGCTCTGTGTCTAGATGTCTCCTTATTTGTTTTCTGTCTCCCAGCTCTGAGTCCAAGGCATGGCTAAAGCAGCCCTTGCAGCTGCTACAAGCGAACCCATTTAGTCACCATAAGAATCCCAGAAAGCCTCTAGGTCATTCTGACAACCATTTACACCCACATGTCTCCAGGCTCAGACAATTCTTAAGCCAAACCTTAAGCAGATACAAATTGTGTTTCTAACCCCTCTATCAACTTCCCAGATTTCTGCTTGAGTACTTGATCTCTTGCTAACTCTGCTCAAATGCTGATCACTAGTCATGATCAGGCAGTTGATTTATTGATGACTTATTTGGCTGTTCATGACACATTTGTACAGAACAAACAGGCTCTGCCCCAGCCTTGCATGAGTGTAGCATAGTTGGAATGGAAGAACCCTAACCTCCCAGATGATTCCCCCTGGGTCAGCTGGTAGTCAGCTTCTGATCTTTCAGCCAAGAAATGTCACTGCCCCCGAGCCTTGCTGGAAGTCAAAGGCATTCCAGATAGAGAAAGAATCAGCTGAGTCAACTTCTGAACCTCCCCACCAAAAAACTTCACTGCTTCCATGCAAGACTGGGAGTCAAGTTCTGATCTCCCAACCAAAGCTTGCAACAACAGAACAGCTGAAAACCTGTTCAGCAGCTGCTTGATTGCTTTGATGTGGAGCTAAATAGATCTGGGATCAGCTCATCTCTTACCACGAGAGACCAAATCCGTACATTCCACTGCCAAATATGTTCACTGAAATATGTGCAGCATCTCTATTGCTCCATACAGAAAGATTAATCTGGCATATGTACTTCTGCAGGTGTTGGAGCCAATACAACCTAGGATGGTCCTATGGAAGCTATGATATTCTGTGCATACCTAGAGAGGGAGGACTCCTCATGAATGATGAAAACTTGCAATTTCAATAACTTTGAGTGTCCATTTGCAGGCTCAAGATCACCCCCCCCCCCAATCTCTCCAGTCAATGTTGATAAATGTGCAAAATTTAATATGCTAGAAAAAAATTCGCCACAATTATCCAGACAGATTTTGGCCCAGCAAGCCAGCATCCATCCTCTTAATTAATTCATGAATGAGCACAACCTTGTCCTTCATAGATCTGGCACTTGTCAAACACCAAGACTAGCAGAGGGATTTCTGCAGGGGTTCCTCGATCCATGAGTTCAAGATATGTTCAGTCAGGCCCTGTCCTGGATAGCCTGGGCAAGCCCAATCTCATCAGATCTTGGAAGCTAAGCAGGTTTGACTCTGGCAAGTACTTGGATGAGAGACCTCCTTGAAATACCAGCTGGGAGGCAAGGGCAGGCTTTGCTCAACCACCTCTCTGAATAACATCCAGGCCCCCAGTAGGGGTCAGTCACCAGAGGTCACCATGACTTCCAGATACACACACACACACATATGAAAAATACAAACAAAATTAAGAAGATATGTTCAATCAGTATTAGTATGTGATTTACAGAAAAAAAGCAGGAGTGCGTTTTCTTCGGCTACTGTGGTGGGTGATAGAGTTTTCTTCTTCCTGTTGCAATAAGCAAGTTATTAGCAGTGCAATCTTATGCAGTTACTCCAGTCTAAGCCCAGTGACTTCAGTAGGCTTACACTAGAGTAGCTGCATAGAACTACACTATAAACTAGAGATGCACAAACGCCTACAGGGTCAGTCCATGTTCTAATCAACAGCCGCAGATATCCACCAAATTGATTAATGATTGGGTTGGGTGATTGCCAAGCCATTCATCTGTGTTCACTGGGCAGTAGCACACCTATTACAGTAGCACACATGCATGCACAATGTTATGCAGTGTCACACATGCATGGTTTAGCAAAGGAGCATGGGAGTTGTATTGTCCACTGCTTTCATACTGAGAATTTTCTTCCCATTTGAGGGCTCCAATTCTCAACTGGAAACCCAGCACCCACAATAAATTACTTCTAATTCTGGCTCCATTTCAGCATTGGAAATCCCCATCCCTGAAACGTCTTCCACTTTGGGTGTCTTTGTTCCTGCACAGGGATATCCCACCTCTCCACACACATATACACACTGCCTAGTTAAGGATATTTTAAGTGTGGGCAATTGTCCTTGCCTACGCTAATTAAAAACATTTTAAAAACTGATCAAGACACTGTTTCTCTCCCAAAGATCTTCCTTTTCTAGGAAAACAAGAGTTGGTTCCCTCTCCCACTGTGCTATACGAATGCACAGAGAATTTCTAAAAAGGTTGAGGTATTGGAAAACAAACAAAACGCATGCACCTCAGCATCATTTCCTTCCCCAGGTCTTCACACCACACACCCTCCCAGATCCTGGATGACCTGGTTTACCAGGAAGCCACGTCTGTCTCTTCATTATGTGTGGAGACCAGCCAGATAGTATGACTAGTAGTAAAACAGCTACCACAGTCACCACCTAGTATGCAAAGGATCTCATGGTGTTTGCCAAACGAGCAAAGTAATCCCACTTTCAGCTCACCACAGCCACTCTCCATTGAATGTGGTAAGCCTGCCTGATGTCCTCAATTGCAGCGATGTTTGCAACCTCTCTATTATAAATGGTTGATTAATGTGTGCTGTTAAAAAGCCAAGATGGTGAAAATCTGCACAGAGCCTGCCAGGCACAGTAGATGCATCAACAAGAAATGGGGCCCAACTCCCTGCACACAGTCACCCAAAGCACCCCTGACCCTGGGTGCTAGACTGACATCACCACCATGGGGCATATGCTGTGGCTGGTCAGGTGTGCCCGCCGCCCCTGCCCATCAAGAAATGCAGCCAGGTGGGGAGGGGCAAGTTGGAACCTGTGGTGTGGTTGTGGACCCTAGCAGAATGGGGGTCCATTGCACATACCTTGCTTCTGGGCTTGGAGCCATGGCTGCTGACCCAGGTACTTACTCTCAGGTGGTAGACGAGAGCCTTAGCTGATCAGGGACTGTGTGCCTGCGGAGAATGTCCTGGTGCCCCGTACAGGGGCATAGGACACCCTGCATGGGGAGACTCAAGTTCACAGGCGTCTGCTGGCCCTTTGCAGCTCTTTCCTCCTCTCTTCTTTTCTGTCAGTGTGGTGTGCCCCCTGTATGGGGTGTCCATTCTCTGTATGTGTTTAAGAAGAAGAAGAGATTGGATTTATACCCCGCCCTTCACTTGGAGTCTCAGAGCGGCTTACAAACTCCTTTCCCTTCCCCTCCCCACAACAGACACCCTGTGAGGTGGGTGGGGCTGAGAGAACTCTGACACAAACTGCTCTTTTTCAAGGACAGCTGTGCTAGAGCTTGCGACTGACCCAAGGTCACATCAGCAGGTGCAAGTGAAGGAGTGGGGAATCAAACCCAGTTCTTTCAGATTAGTGTCCGCACACTTAACCATTACACCAAACTGGCCACCACCATGGTGCAAGATGTTAAATCCCATGGTTGTTAAACCAGCTGATGTAGCCCTATACTGTATGACTTAGTATCTGGCCTGTCCACACACGGGCTGGAGTTTATATTGAATACTGGGAGCTGGCACTGGCTGCAGCACTGAAAGTGTGGGATGGAGTGGGGGGGGGGGCAATGTATTCAGGCCACACTGCTTGTCATGTTTCTGTGGTCCTTGCAACCTCAGGAACTTGGCTCACATGAGGGGGTGTTTTCCCCCTCTACAATCAGTGCATATGAACTACATTGTGTGTTTCATTGACATAGCATCTTGGTGGTGATAGCACAAACTTTCCAATGGGGCAGCTTAGGTGGCTTTGCAACCTATGCTATACTCCCAGGAATGCCCCTTCCTGTGCCAGCATGGCAGGTGCACTGTTGGGCCAATAGCACTTGGCCGCAGCACAGCCATGTCATTGCCCACCCACTGTAGTGCCACTCTGGAGGCCTATACCAGTGTCTTTCTGGGATACGTCAGTCTGGCTTTTGGTGGAGTAGTGGTCAGTTGGTTCCCTGCGCACTTTCACTCCCCCCATTGTGCTGTAAACATACTAAAAATATATATAACCATAATCAGGGCCTAGCCAGTAGTGGGAGACATGGGGCAGCACCCCCTGTTGAATCTACAGCACCCCCACCATGCTAGCCCAAAGCCCACCCCAACTGTCTTTCTCCTCTGTCACACACCACAGTGGGAGTGGAGGAGATGCTGGAGTGGGGTGGTGCATCCTCGCCGCCACTGCTGGCAGACCCGGCACATAATGCAAAGCATGGGAGATGCCAGTGGGGGATGCCTGGCAGGGGCAGTGCAGCTGGGTGCTGGCCGGCTGAACTGCTAAGGGGCCAGAGCAAAGCCGGGGAGGAGGGGAGGGGAAGTGGGCTCAACCATGCAACCCCAGACTTGGTGAGGGGGGTGCATGCTGGTGATTATTTTTGGAAGGGTGGCAGTGGCAGCAGCTTTTTCCCTCCCTCTCCATAGTGGCATGTCCCCAGAGCCACCCCCTCATCAACTGGGCTCCCTGGCATGCTCCTTCTTCCTTCCCTCCTCTGACTCAGAAGCTTCATTCCAAGCAATGGAGGCACAGTGGAGGGGAGGAAGCCAACCAAGGTAAGGAGCTACTACTCTGCTCCCTCCTCCTCATTCTCTCTCTCTCTCTCTCTCTCTCAACCCTGCTCCGTTAAATTTAATTTAATTTTATTTAATTAGTGCCCCCAGCTCCACCCCCCCATGAAAAATTCCTTGCTACAGGGCTAACTATAATAATCTTTTAATAATTTCTAAAACATATGAAAAACCTTATTTTTTTCAAGGGAGAACATATGGTTTATTTTTGAAACAAGAATGAAGCAGAATAAGAGCAAGGTAAAGCAAAAGTAGCTTTCTTTATGTTCCCACTGAATGTCAGAATGAATGATCAATATTTCATACTTTAATGATGGGATTTATGTTACAATCCTGAACCAGCTTTTGTGCTTGTAAATCCCACTGACTTCAATAGGATTTATGAGCAGATAAATGGGTTCGGGGTTGCAACTGTAATTTCCAGTTTATTTTCCTAGCATGTCATAGATTTTTCTTTGAGAAGATAAAAACTAATGCTAATACAAAAATAAGGGTTCCTATTATAAACAGGGGGGACCTTTTAAAAAGTCATCTGTGATGAGTTTGTTTGTTTGTTTTACTGTTTTCATCTAGGTCCTGTATTAAGAAAACTTGACTGTCTGAATGAAACAAGTGTTGCAAGTTCACTCAATGTGAACACTGCTGGGAACTTTTCTTCTTTACAGGAAGTGAAATAAAGCAAAGTGGCTCATGGTTGAAACAGAGCATATCCAAACATATTTTAAAATCTCTGGACAGAATTCAAGGCAGTTAGAATGAATGCCAATAGAGGGGAAAGTTTCCTGTAAACCTCGCCTGTGCAAATCTCATTGAAATAAAGGAGAGCTGTACATGCAGAACAATTTAGCCATGGTCTCTTGGTTGGAAATAAGGGGCTTATATCCATTGCTACTGATTGGGGTGTGCATTCTGCATAAACTAAGCCCAAAATACCCAAAAAATACCTTACTGGTATTTTGGGCATATTTTTAAAACCAGTTACTGAATGGGGCTGTATTTCAGCTATCTGAAGCTCCAAAAATCTAAAAAATATTCAAGATTTCTTGGGCCACCTGATAGCCAAACTTAAAGGGCATTTAAAGGGATTGTGGTCCCTTTAAATGCCTTCTCCAAGCCATGGGACTCCACAGTGAGTTCACCCAGAAGGCTTTTAAAGGGCTCACAGTCCCTTCAAACACCTTCCAGGTGAACTTGCTGCTTGGAGAAGGTGTTTAAAGGGACTGCTAGCCTTTTATATGCCTTTGGGCTATCACTGCAGAGTCACACGGCTTGGAGAAGGCATTTAAAGGGACTGAAAGCCCTTTAGATGCCTTTTTTCCTCTATTAAAAGCAATGAAGGATGGTGGCTATGTCAGGCCAAACTACTCATGTGATCACACCCTCTGTATTTATTCTTTGTCTCTGTATTCCAAAGTATAAAATTTAAGAAGCATTGCTACTGTTCTGTAAAGAAACCAAAACACTGCCTGCACATTTCAACATCTTGGTAAGTTCTCAAAGCACTTTATGAGGTAAAAAGAGCATTTCAATGTCACATTGTCCCAGTTTTACTCCTACATAGAGAAGTCTTGTGCAATCAGGATGAAGATGTCTCATTTTTTAAAAACTTCCACCTACTGCCTTAATAAGTATATTTTAACACAATGAATTATATACTACTAGAGCTTGTAACAGACAAGGCTACATCAAATCCATGCCATCTAAAGATCTGAAGAGGACTTCACCTTAAAACTTCCTGCAGAAACCATTGAAGTATACAAATAGAATTACAGTCATGAAGGTTTTTCATATTTCTAGATTCTTGTATATTTTCAGATTTTCAAAATTATAATGTGTGTGAAATATATTTTGAAGTGTTTCTGTGCATCCCCAAAAACTTGATGGATCCTGCAAGCATATTTAGATAGTCTGTCTTTCCTGCTTCTATGTGCTGTCGGAATAATCATAAGGACACTTTCCTGATTGAAAGCCCCATTGAACAGTCCTAAGTAAGATTCTGAGTAGATGTGTTTAGGGCTGCTCTCTTAGCCATGATCAGAGCAACCTATCCCTGACTTGGTCTGCAGTCACACACACTAAATAATCTACTTTCAATCCACATTCAGTGCGGTTTCCGACTGGATTTTGCCAGTTCACATAGGCCCAATCTGCAAAAATGCTGGATGCAGATTGGACCACAGTAAAAATCCAGTTGGAAAAATCCACTGAAAGTGGATTGAAAGTGGATTATTTAGTGTGTGTGACCTCAGCCTTGGATGGCCTTTAGATGAGAGGAGATTAGAGAATTTATTAAAAGATTTTGGGGGGGGGGATATTTAAGCAACTTTGTAGAAAAGACAAGGCGAAAGTAGTCTGAAAGCAATGATCAGTTCAGACCCTCACAATCCAAATTCCTTGGCAGCCAGCTTTTTAACCCCAGCTCCCATTCTGGTCCCCAACATAGTCATCAACAGCATCAGCTACAAGTCCTGGGGCTTGTCCTTGTTGAGCTAAACTCTGCTTTAAATTAATCTCTGATTATAATAGCGTCTCAAAATAGCAATTACATCTGCTAAACAACTTCCCTCAGATACAAATTCTATGACATTGCCTTTCCTTTTGTTCCAACTTTATCCCAATTGCCTGTTGAATCTGTTCATTTTCTCTGGAGGCCATTCAGATTAAATTGTGTGCTGTGCTGGCTTCTTCAGAGCTGCCTTCTGTGTGTGCGTGTGAAGTAAACTGATAAGAGAAACAAAAAGGGGGAATCAAAAGACAGGAAGATGAAAAGAGGCACTTTTACTAAACCATCTCTGCTGTGAAAGATGCACTGTATAATGTTTTGAGCTTGGATGTGTGGCAATTAGCTTCCACGAATTCTACATACTTGCTGATGGGGAGGCAGTTGCTATTTTTCTGTGTATATGTCTTCATTTTGTTTTTTTTCAAAACAATATAGCAATTAGCACTAGCAGTGTGGGATTTTTAAAAGATACTATTAATAGTCTGCCAGGTGTATTGGCCATTTTGTCAAAAGGATGTCTTTGAAAAGGAATCAGTGTCTTCTGTCTCACTGCTACAAGCAATGCTCTCTGATTTCAAGATAAAAGTCACTTTAAACACAAAGTCTTCATTTAAATTCAAGCATCATTACCCACACAAATGCATTAAAGAATCCCTCTCCCAAAACATGCTTTTAGTGCTGGGAAGAGTGGAGGGAGAAATACTCCTGGTTTTAAAATAGGCACTTGTAAGGAAGAAAAGTAAGGAATAATTTAAAGCAATCAAGTTTAAAATCCTATCAGGCGGCACTTAGCTGTACAATCGGTAGCGAGAGATTGCTGACAGCCAGTGAGGAGCTAAAAATGGCAGAATGCTAGAACATGAACCCCTCGGCTCTCAAGAAATCTTTACTACTCCCAAGTGACAAAGTTGAGATTGGAAAATTAGACAATGGAAAAACAACCTTTACAGAGAAGAAGTGCTGAATGTTAGATATAGCCTGGTTCACTAGCAAACATTTTCCACCTTGTTTCTAAAAGTTAAAAAAAGCAAATATTTTAAATGAGTGCATGTTTAAAAAAATATTTTATGGTATTAATAAGAAGGAAAAAGAAAATATTTCTTCCTTTCCAGAGATAGCTGAATATTGATCAAATTATATCAGTGTTTTTATGTGCTAATACTTTAGGGATCAGAGCCTGAGCAGGAGGCTACTCTAAGCTTTCCAAATTGAACAGAGGCACATATACATAAAAGAAAGGAACACCATATTTTCACAGTAGCACGTAAGAGGCTTTCAAAATCTGATTGAGACTTATAGTCCAATCCAATGCAGAGGTTATTTTAGTGGGCTTTGACTAGAGTTACTCTGGCCCCTGTCACACGGGCAGGAAACTGCAGAGGAGAAGTGTGGCTGTTTGCCCCGGGGCAAACTAACATGCAGTAAAGCGATCAGACCTACTGTGGAGGTTCTGTGGAGGTACTGTGGAGGTTCCATGGCAAGGGAGAGGTGCCGATCACAACACACGCCTGCGCGCAATGAAGAAGCGCGCGGCGAATTGGTTTTCTTTTTTTGTGTACACTACGAATGTGCATGCTCCGTTGGGTGCATGTGCGCATCCACGGAGACGTGGGGAACAAAAACCCCTTTTCCGCAAGGGGACATGGGCGGGCGCCGGATACCACCGGAAACGCGATCAGACGCCTGCCCTTGCCCCGCAGTTTCTGGAAACTAGTACCTCCAAGGTACTAGTTTTTTGCTGCGCTTTTTCGGCAGGAAGCCTCAGTTGTGCCACGGAAGCGCTACGCTTCCCAGATGTGCTGGTGAGATCGCGACCGGAAACTCCGCTTGTCTTCCGTATCTCTTGCGTGGCTAATGTTGCGTGTGACCGCAGCCAGTGTATGAAATTGCACTGTTAGCCCCTTTGACAAACTTTTAATGAAATCCATCTCCCAGAGCCAATCATCGTTATCTTTGCCTACCCATGTGTCCCTTCCTTTACATACACAGCCTTCCATTCCCTCCATCCTCTACAGTCATTGACTGATTTTGAGAATGGTCCACCTGCCTTTTGTTTACCTGTTTGATGTAACCAACCGAATAGGACAGCTGACAGGGATGAATTTTGCAAAGAATCAAAAGGATATGGCATGCTAATTTTCAGACACAGAAAAGAAAGCACCCACATTTTACAAACCATTTAAGTGCTTTCAGCAGCCTAATACCCTCAACTAGCCTGATCTTTTCAGAGCTTGGAAGCTATGCAGGGTAGGCCACGGTTAGTATTTGGATGGGAGGGTACCAAGCTATGCAGGGGAAGGATAGAAAACCGCCTCTGATAATCTCTTGCCTTGAAAATCCTATGGTCCTGGCATCGCCATGAGTCAGTTGCAACTGCAGATATCTAAATAGGGGGCACACCTTTCCCAAACAGGCTTTTCTGCAAACTTGGGTGACCCCCTAGGTTTACAGAAAAATCTGAAAAGTTAAAAAGAAATACATTGGGGGGCTTAAACGCACTTACCTTTAAAAGTTCTGGTGATGGAGGCTGCTGCTGAGGTGGAAGCAGAACATGGGAGACACCGCCGGGCTTAGCCGGCCTGGAGGCATGCCAGGTGAGCTGCTGAAAGCCAGGTGTTGGCAAAAGCAAGGGGGGAAAGTGGCAGGGGGGGCTTGGCAAACCCACCTGAAGTGAGGGATGGTAAAAACTGTATATACATAGATGAACCTTGCACTAACTTCAACCATTTCAACATTTTTCTTCCAGTTCATGCCTAACGTAGCTTATGTCCCTCTGAGGAGCCAGAGGGCTTGCTTGCAGAAAATTAATGCTTCCCACTCTGATAGAAAGTACAGGAGGACACAGGCTTTATCTCCCATTACCTGAATGCTCTGTTTCTATTTTAAAAAAAAATAAACCTATCCCCAACACCTATTTTACACTTTGCATGTAGACTTGTACAATGTTGGATTTCTCCAGGGCTGCCTTTAAATTACTTCAGTACTCTAAAGCCCTACAGTATAAATGTTCTTATTTGGAAGTTCTACATTGGATCATGAGTAGAAGTCCTGTTATGTTTAGGATCAGAAGGTTTTAAAATTCTGCTGCCTGGAGATGTGTAATGAACAGGTTATGGCTCTCTGTGCAAAACACTTTACATGCCATTAAGCTGAAGCCCAGTCTTAATCACAGGGACACCAGCCTTCAGGTAGAACCTGGAAATCCCCTGGAATTACAGGTCATCTCCACACTGCAGAGATCAATTCCCTTTGTGGAATGTTAGTTCCACAATGGCTGTGGTCACACACACCAAATAATCCACTTTCAATGCACTTTCCAATTGGATTTCGCCACTTTACACAGTAAAATCCAGTTGGAAAGTGCACTGAAAGTGGGTTGAAAGTGGATTATTTAGTGTGTGTGACTGCAGCCATAAGTAACTTTACAGTGCAGTCATAAAACGAGTTACACCCTGCTATCCATTGAAGTCAATGGGTTTAAAAGAGTATAATTTATAACATTTATATGCGCCCCCTTGCACAGATTGCCCGGAGCTATGGGTTTGGGTGCCATCAGTATGCAGATGACACCCAGCTTTATCTGATGCTGGGTGGCCGGTTGGACGAGTCCCAATGACCTTCACCGGGGACTGGAGGTCGTGGCTGGGTGGCACCGGTTGAGCCGATTGAAGCTAAATCCGGTGAAGACAGAGGTCCTGGGCCTGAGTCAGACCGGTGTGGGGTTAGGACTCCCTCTCCCAACCTTCGATGGGGTGCCTTTGGTACCAGCTTCTAGGGTCAGGAGTTTGGGGGTGCTCCTGGACTCCACATTAACAATGGAGGCCCAGGTGGCAGCCACTGTCAAGTCAGCCTTTTACCACCTTCGGTTGGCACGGCAGTTGGTCCCCTACCTTTGACTGCGATGACCTGGCCACAGTGATCCATGCGACGGTCACCTCGAGGCTAGACTACTGCAACGCTCTCTACATGGGGCTGCCTTTGTCGCAGCTCCGGAAGCTGCAGCTGGTGCAGAATGCTGCAGCCAGGCTGTTGATGGGTCTCTTTAGGAGGGACCATATTCAGCCTGTGCTGAAAGCGCTGCACTGGCTGCCGATAGCGTACTGGATCTGCTTCAAAGTGCTGGTTCTTACCTATAAAGCCCTATATGGCCAGGGTCCAACCTACCTGAGGGACTGCCTTGCCCCACATGTTCCCCCAAAAGCACTACGGTCGGGGCCCCAAAATTTGTTGGTCATCCCGGGCCCCAAGGATACCAGACTAGCTGTGACCAGGGCCAGGGCTTTTTCGGTGGCGGCTCCTACCTGGTGGAGTGAGCTCCCAGGGGAGATCCAGGCCCTGTGGGACTTTGTGCAGTTCCGCAGGGCCTGCAAAATGGAGCTCTTCCGCCAGGTTTTTGAGTAGGAGCCGCCGTCATCACCGTCAAGACATCTTAATGGATGCATCGACGAGGCCTGAGGAAGAACCTAGAAATTACAGATCTGATAATGCCGTCACCACTGGACATGCACACCATGGGAGCACCATTTGAACTGCGGTGATACCACCTTGGATCTAGGATACGAGTAATTGGATAGAGAACTGTGATTTTAGTGTTGGATGTTTTTATTATGTTTTATATGTTTTTATCTATGGCAAGGCTAATGACCTTGTCCTGAGCCCACCGGGGAGGGCGGAATACAAATGTAAAAAATAAATTAATAAATAATAAATAAATAATTTTTAGGATTGTGTAAGACACTGGAGTCACTCAGGAAGAAACAAACATGGTATAACTTTATTCACAATGAACAGAGGAAGGAACACAAGGCCTAAGAATATTTCATAGCAGTTTTCATGAGAGATTCCCAGAAGTAACATCAGTCCTCTCCAGCCCCGTAGCTAGGGAATTCTTTGGGAGGGGGCCTCGGGGGGCCCACCAGCTAATGAAATGAAAGTACAGTGCAGGTGGTCTGTTGGAGCACTTTGGGGACAGCCCTGGAGGGAGGGGGCCCAGAAGAAACACTAGGGGGCCAGGCCCCGTGGGCCCCATGTTAGCTACGGGCCAGGTCCTCTCTAGGAATCACCAGAAATTCTATGGTTTACTATGACATCAGTTCCAGGCTTTCGTCAGAAGTAACTTCATGACATTGGCCCAATGACTTTTTTTCTTCTTCCACCATTTAAAAGAGCAGCAGGAAACAGAAGTTGGGACAGGGGGTCCTCGCCTTCACTCTAGGGGGCTGATAACCCTGTCTGGAACAAAATGGTCTTTTCAATATTACAAATATGCTTCTAGGATTGCAGCCTTCTTCTCCTCTGTTGGGACATGTAAAAATAAGCATACCAGATGAATGACCTGATTGGGAAATGTTTAGATATGATTGGCTATTGTAGGCCATCTTTCTTAGATATGGAAATAATAAGCTTAATTCTTTCCTCTTTTTTGAATTATCATTGTCTTGCCATTATGTCCTGTTTCATTAGATTTGTATGTGAAAGAATATAATTTGTATGTATGAATACATTGGTGGTGATTGTTTTCTCTTTATATTATTTCAGTACTTTCAGAATCATGCACAATAGTTTCTTCTTCATCAAGAAGGAAGAGATGCTTCCGTTTCATTGAGAATAATTGGGGGTGGGGGGCAGAATGTAGATGAATGTAGCTAATCAAATTCTAAACCTTGGAAAGGTAATTAATTCAAATGAAATATTTTCAGTCTTTTGAAGCTGAGCAGGCCATTCTTCCGTTGCAGTTCTGCAGTTGCGCTCTTCTTTCAGCTAAAGGGGTCTGGTGCCATCTTTAAGCTGCCATTTCCTATGGTGGTGAAAAATAAGCAAAGAGCAGCAAGAGGAGAGAATGGCCCTTTCTGCACCCGTCTTTTCCCTCGCTTTCTCTGCAGTACTCCATAGCTTTTTAAATGTCATTCTACATTTCCTTCCACTTTCACCTCAGCTGTCCATCAGATTTTCTTTTGGCTTCTGCATGTATTTTTGTGCATTCAGGTGTCAGATCGCTTTCCGTTTGCCTTGACACTGGCTTTTCCAAGAGTGGTTTTGCCATGGACTTTAAACTTGTTCCACTTCCAGGCTGAAGGAAATGCTGAAGCAGGCATATTTCCTCACATTTAGCAGTGCTGTGCTGCCCATTTCCAGCTCCTGTTTCCGCCCCTCCTGCCTTTTGTCCATGCCTTGGCAAGGCTTGCATTTTGCAGTTCTCCTACTCTGCACTTTCATCCTTCCCATCTCTGCCATTGCTTCTCCACTACTGTCATGCATCCCCATCATTGCTTTACTTTTTTCTTTTTAATAAATTAATAAGCCATTATCAATAAGGTAGATTTTTTGCTAATCTTTAATCGTTTGCAAAAAAAAAAGTGCCATTGTTGGGGAATTCTTTGCCAAATATGCTGTGCTCTATGTTATATTAGTCGTTTTGTGTTCACCCCCCCCCCCCCAAGCATGGTAAGGGCTCCACTCATTTTGCACTGCTTGCCTGGCAGTGTGGAAGGGCTTCCAATGCATATTTGAAGTTCCCGAACACCCTCCTCTCAGCTTTTTGGCTTCAGTTAACCACTGCAGAGCAAAAAAGAGAGGAGAGTGGCAGCCCCCTTCCTCGCCGCCGCCTCCCCCTTCCCGCCCCATAGTGCCTCTTTCCAGCACAACTGGGAATCTGTGCCTTCTAATGGATCTGCATAGTGCCGAGGAAAGGGGCTGAGGGAAAGGGGCCATTTTCTGCTTCGGCAACTTGCCAGCTGTTCTCTTGTTGGCTGCCTGCTTGGCACCCCTCACCCCGGGTGCCCTTGACGGTTCTCCTGCTGGGCCCTGCTGCTCTTCCTGTTGCTGCCTCAGCGGGGCATGGTGGAAGTAGCTAACCCCATGGGGCAGCGGTACCAGTGTCTAAGAAGCCTCCCAAGATGGTGGTGGGAGGCAGTGGCAGGGGCACAGAGGAGCAAGCAGCAGAACATGGATGGACAAACACACAAAATAAAGGGGGGATTGTCAGCATGGAATGAAACTGACATTACATGCAAAGACAGAGACTGGGGTGGGAAAGCTTTGAAAACATTTTTCTATGTAATGCTTTGGTGGGCAAATTGGGGGGGGGGGGCACACCATTTTGGCAGTCTTCATAAGCCTAGCATTACAATGGCTCCTCCTTGTTTTGAATTTTGAAAAATTATTGGCTGCCCCCCTCTCATGTCACAAGTGACATTTCAACCCCAATTAAGGAAAATGGCACTTCTTGACTGTAGGTGCAGAACAAATGCACAGAATACACCAGAGCAGGGCTATTTTTGGGCAGAAACGCACAGGAATGGAGTTCCGGCTGGCTCCCAAGTTGGCCACGCCCAGCAGGAACTCATTAGCATAATAGGCCACACCCAACAGCAGAAACTCATTAGGATTGGCCTAACATGCAAAGGAGTTCCTGCTACAAAAGAGCCCTGGGTTTTGACAACAAACAAGGTAAACAGAATAACAAGCAAAAGGTGGGTGTGCCTGGATAACCACACTTCTGGTAATATGGGGGTGCGGCCTAATGTGCTAATGAGCTGTGCTATCAGGGGTGCGGCCCAATATGCTAATGAGTTCCTGCTGTTGGGTGTGGCCTATTATGCTAATGAGTTCCTGCTAGGCTTTTTCTACAAAAAGAGCCCTGCACCAGAGAAAAAAGATCAGTGTGAACAGCAGGCAAAATACATCCGAAGTCAAGTTTCAAGGCTGCTGGGATTCTCCTCAGTAAGACGTGAGTGCAGAAAGGGCCAATGACTCAGCATATATGTGCCTACAGGGATCCCATCTAACCAGCTATTACTTGTGTTCATGCTACCCAGCATCATCCCTGGTTGGCATTTCTGTGCACAGTATTTTCCTTGTCTTTTTAGTGGCCTGGGGAAGGCTCTTAGCCTATAAACAGAGACACTCTTTGCCTGAACCCTTCCAGCTTGTATCTTCAGCAAGCTTACATTGTTACTTTGCCCCCAGGGGAGGATAGCCACAGAGCTCTCCTCTGTATTCCTGTGCTCCGTTTGCCTCCCCTTGCCTAATGCAACCAGCCTCTTTTGCAGAGTGAAGGCTGTGGCTTCTGCCCTCCCAACAAACACCCACAAGGTGAGACAAGAGACATTTCTGTCCTCTCTGTGTGGAAGGATCTCTCCCCTTATCTAAGGTGGTGTCCACACAGCTGGGGACAATCCCCAGTTGTGGACTCATTGCCACTGCAAATATACAGACACTCACAGCAGTGAGCTAGGGCTGCCAGCTGTAGAGAGGGAAATTCCCTGGAGGTTTGGGTGTGTTGCTTAAGGAGGTTGGAGTTTGTGGAGGGGAGGGAGCTCAGTGGGGATGCGGTGCCACACCTTCCCAAGCTTCCATTTCATCCAGCGGAACTGATCTCTGTAGTATGGAGATCAGTTATAATTCAAGGCCCACTTGGAGGTTGGCAACCCTAGCAGCAGGAGTATCCACAAGGGGCCATTTGCCATCCCTTCCTTCTTCTCCCCTCATGCCTGCCATTCCCCTTGCCTGTGCTACTGAATGGCCTTTTGTTGGCTTTTTAAAAATAAAAAAATCAAAGTAGGTACATTGCTGTTATCCCAGCCTGTAAAAGGGAAACATCACTTTAAGGATGTCACCTGATCATCAGAACCAGCAAAAAGAGGCAGAAACTGAAATCTGGTAATTTTATGTTTATTCTGCCTATCTTTTCAGCTAATATTTTCAACCTAGGTCAAAACTCTAATGTTTACTGCCCTCTTGGTCCAGACACTTGGAAATGGTTTTGTTGCAGTCCTAAACATGATTAGATTGTTCTAAGCCTCTTACGTCAGTGAGTTTAGAAGAGTGTAACTCTTCTGAGGATTGCAGCCCAAGTGCCTGGATCAAATCTCAGAGCCTGGAAGTGTGCCTGGCATTTAAAGATTGTTCTGGACATTATGTGCCCATTTCTGGCATCTGAGATTTGATCCAGACCTTTGGGAATAGTTCTAGAATCGCCTGGATTGCTTTTCCACGTGTGCATTTCTGGGCTCAGTGAGAAGTGATCTGGGCACTTAGCAAACCATTTTGGATTGCCAGGATTGATTCAGAAGTTCACCATTGATCAGGCTGCTCACTGGAAAGCCTGGAATTGGATTCAGCCCAGCAAGTACTATGAGGAGGTGGGGAACATAATTAGATTGTACAATATGATTAAGCCCGATTTCTTAATCATCCTTAATGGCAAGTAAAGCTAACTCCCCCTTCCTTTTATTATGGAATTGGTATTTCAGTGTGGTCATTCTGCCACACATACAAAACCAAATATGAGCCATACTAACCAAGGGGAAAGGAATGTGCCCAGGAAAAACTTGGAGTGCTTTATTTATAGAAAAGTCTTTGAATCAACAAAATGAGCACTAATGTATCTCTATATGCTTTGGGTGGTGCCAGAGTTAAAAAAAACAAAAAAACCCTTATGCCTTTTGGGGTGTGCAGAATAGGGCTGTAGAGTGAACTCCTGACAGCAAGAAGGGAAAGCTCCACATCCCCTCCATACAGCAGAGGCATAAGCAGAACCCATTTCCTAACACATATTGTTCTTTAGGGTCCCCTTGGCCCTCAGTAGCAGCTTTATAGGTGTGTAAGGGACAGCTTGGAAAAGGGACAGAGGAGAGGGGGAAATGCTTCTGTTAATTCCTTCCAATCTCTGGAATTTAGTCCAACCTGACCTCTTTAAGTCACAACACATAAAATGCAATACCCTATAACTGCTTTTGTAAGGGTATAAAATCAACAAAAGTAGAAAACAGACAATAAATCTGTTGCTCAGAGTGCATTTAGCAATAATAACCATTTATGAAGCACTCAGTGGAGTTCTTGGCATGTTGACACAATTTTTGTTGCATGCTCAAGAATTCTTTATAGTTTGGTATTAAGTCAGCCTGAACATTTACTTCAATCAGCATTGAGTGACAAAGTGTGCAAGGGAAACAAATGCTCATCAAGCAACAGACCTGCCGGATAAAAGACGCACTGCAGAAGCCACGCAACTAAGAAAAGGACAAAGCATCTGAAAAGCGAATGGCAAGTGCAACAATAAAGAATTCTGTAAATGATGAGAAATAGACTACAAGCTGGGCTTTTGAAATTAACTGGGGGGGATTACACTTAGGTTAGCTCTTGGCATGTTTTCTTTGGGTTAACATGGTAACCGCAATTCTAAGAATACTTTTCAAAGAGTAAGCCCACTGAATGGACCTGAGCAAGATTTGGATTAGACCTGCTTAGGAGGACACTGTAAATTTGCTTTCAAACTAATGATAGTGAACATTGGAAAGGAACAATGCACCAAATAGCCTGATGGCATATCAGCATTACAAACTTTAATTGATTTTATATGTGTAATTATTCTGGTTTTCCCTAAGAATTCTGAGAATTATGATTAGTGATGGGCACAAACTGGGAAATTGCAGATAGTTCCAGGTGGTCAGCTGTATTGGTCTGAAGTAGTAGAACAAATTTAGAGTCCAGTGGCACCTTTAAGACCAACAAAGGTTTGTTCAAGGTATGAGCTTTTGAATGCATGCACACTTTTTCAATGCAGTTTGCAATGGTTCATGGTGGACCCACAAACTGAACCACGAACTATCACAAACTAAAAAGGCTACATATGAACCAAGCCAGTTCATGAGGTTTGTGATATGGTAGGACCCTCCCCAGCATGCTAGAGACACTAAACTCCCTGGGAAACTCCAACTGACTCTCCTCTACCTGCGCTCTGAATTTGGTGAGGATTGGATTTATGGGGTCCAAGTTACAGCCCCCCCCCAAATAAGGTGCCCCAGGAAAGTGCTCTCTGGGGAAATTACACATGGGGATCCAAGCCATTTAAACCCTCCGGTTCTGCTCCCCACTGTTTCAAAGTGGTGGGGAGCAGATCAGGAGGGTTTAAATGGCTGGGAGCCATTTAACTCTCTGGTTTTGCTCCCCTTTGCTTCAAAGCAGGTGGGAGCAAAACTAAGCCATTTAACCCTTTGGATCTGTGCCCTGCCACTTTGAAGTGTGGGGGGGAGCAAAAAACAGAGGGTTAAATAAGGAAGTGAAGTGCCTCCCAGGGGGCATTTCACCCTCTCATTTCTGCTGGCTATGGCTTTCTCCAGCCAGCAGAAGGGAAGGGGTGAAGTGCCTTCCAGGGGGCACTTCACCCCTTCTTTTCTGCTGGCTGTGGAAAGCCACAGTCAGCAGAAAGGAGAGGGGGAAGTGTTCCCTGGGGGGCTTTTAAAGGAGCCCTTCCCCTTCCCATTGGCCTTACTTCTCTCCCTCTTGTCCCTTGGCAGAGGAAATCCCAGGGGCATTTCACTCCCTCCTGTCTGCTGGCCACAGCTTCCCCCAGGCAGCAGAAAGGAAACAATGAAGTGCCTCCCTGGGATTTCTGCAGCTCCAAGCCATTTAAACCCATCCAATCTTCTCATTGCCACTAGGGAAGCATTTCACACTGTTAGCCAAATTGCCTTGATTTCTTAATAATAGTGGGGAATAAGAATATTAAATGGCAATAGGCTTAATTATGGGACCAATAACCTATGTATACGGGAGTCCAACGTATCCAGATCCCAGAAATAGATGCAGAGGCTAGATCTTATAAAGCAGTGATTTCTTTTACTGAAGATTTTCACACATACAAACATAAAATCAAGCATTCACACATGCAATACAGAACTAAGAACTTAGGTAGAAAGGCACAGAGATGGTTGCATTAGCAGGAAATATCATTGGTGGGTGATACTTTACCTGTCCGATGCAGCAAGAGGATCCTGCAGTGAAAAAGAGGGTGACACTAAGGGAAGGAATCGTGTGTTGACTGGCAATGCACGTGGAAGGTTCCAAACAGTGCTAGAATGGAACCAGTAAGGTAGGGTGGGATCTCTCCCTTATATATAAAGCCATAGTGGGCTCCAACGTTCCAAAATGCACACCTTTAGTGTTTGGCCGCAAGAACTGTCAGTCAGAAAATGCTGGCTGGGTTGACTGGCTGCTTTGTGCAGTCCTGCCCAGCGTTTCAAGGTCTTTTGCATATGGAAGCTGATTGGACTTCACTCCATTCCACACCTCAAACTCCCCCCCCCCACAAGGCAGTTGGAATTGCCAGTTGCATATGGAACCTACTGTATTCTGAGGTAAAATATGTCCTCACTCACAACACATCACTTCCCCTTCAAAAGAAACAAACCCAATAACACAATCATGCTACATCACAAAGAAGACAGATCACACCACAAGCAGAATACCACAAGGCAAAAAATGATCGGAAAAGGTGCCAGCAGTCACCCCATTACTGCCACAGAGAGCACTTCAGAGGATGGTGTGCAGGTCCCAGGTTCATGTTCTAAAAGCTGCCTGGGGGATTATGGACCATTCACACACTTCCAACCTTACCATACCTCATAGGGTAGTTGTGCGGATCATACGGGGGAGAGGATACTGATGTCAGCTGCTTTGGTTCCCACTGCAGGGAAAGACTGCCCTTTCCATAGGCAGAGGCTGGGGGGGGGATGTAAACCTGAAGACAGACAGGCAGACAAAGGTAGGCTGATGGTTGCTTGGAAAGGACATAGGGTTCCCAACTCCAGGTTGGAAACTTCCAGGATATTTTAGGGATCAAGCTTGCTGAGGGTGGGGTCTGGGGAGGAGGAAGAGGGGGACCTCAGACAGATACAATACCATACTGCCCACACTCCAGACAAGCTGTTGCCAGTCTCCAGGTGACAGCTGGAGAGAGCTTAAAGCTTTGGTGCTACTTCAAAGTTCCCCAGGAGCCCAAAACAGAGTAGTGTTTTGGAAAATCTTGAGGAATTGTTTGGTGCATTTACGATGGGGCTCCTGGGGAACTATTGTTGCCAATCTTGGCCCAGCAGCCATCAAACCATTCTCTTCAACCCCCTGCTGTGCAGCTGACTTCCCCCTAGGGTTGCCAATCTCCAGGTGGGACCTGGAGATCTCCCACTGCTACAATTGATCTCCAGATGACAGAGATCAGTTCCCCTGGAGAAAATGGCTGCTTTGGAGGGTAGACCCTATGACATTATACCTGCTGAGTCCTTCCGCCCCCCCGCCCAATGCTGCCCTCTACAGAATCCACCCCCCAAATCTCCAGGAGGTACTTTACCTCCTTCCAGCCTATGCATTCGTTATAAATCACATCTTTCTAGATCTCGTTGTATTACTTTCACAACGGGCTTTACTGCTAGTTAGGAGGATAAGAAGAGAGAGAGCGCGCAATGGGGTGATCCTCTCTTTTTATACCCTAAAGTGACTGGAAGCTGATGCTTCACTAGTCTCATAGTCCCCAGGAAGTACTAGAAAAATCCAGTTACTAATGACCAGGAGAACAGGATTAATTGTTGGGCAATTGCAATAAAATACGACTAATGGTGACACCTCTGAGAGAGACAAAGGAAAGGAAAGAATAGTAATGTTTCAGCTCCATTGAAGGCAGTGGTATCAACAACCTGATGATTGACAGCTGCATTATCAGGATGGGCAGCTGGAGGATGTGACAGCAGCCTAATCCTATCATGGAATCAGTTCTTTTGTTTAGCATGAAGCTGAGTACATGCTACACCTGAAGGTGTCAATATGCAGAGGTGGGGGGGAAGGTGCCTGTGTGATGGAGAGGAGAGCTTTCCATGGCATCTGTGAGGGTTGTCCAGGTTTCCTTTGCGGAGCAAGGCTTCTCTTTAGTGAACTGCTGCTGGTTCCATGGGTTTGTAGGGTCAGGGAGGCTGGCTTGCCTTTTGGCATCTGGCTGCAGGGTTGCAGGAGCGAGAGGCATTGGGTCTTCCATGGGTCCATGTCTGGATAGGCATGCTGTTACAGGACAAAGTTTCCCTTGCCTGTGCACATGCCAGCATTCCAGTAGAGGGGTGCAGTCTCATGGCTACTGTCCAGTCTGTTGCCCTGGCACACTATTTGCACAGTCCAGCTTTACAGTCATAGTTCATAACCTTTATAGATGCTGTATAAGGTGACATCATTCCCAGATTTCTGCTGGCTTGGAGCCATTTTCACCTTCTTGATCTGCTCCCTGCCACTTTGAAGGAGGGAGCAGAAATTGAGAGTTTAAATGGCTCTGAGCCATTTTAAACTCTCTAGATCTGTTCCCTGCTGCTTTGAGGGGAGAGCAGAAGTGGAAGGTTTAAATGGCTTGGAGTCATTTAAACCCTCCTGATATGATCCCAGCCACTTGGGGAGGTAGTAGAAGTAGAGGGTTTAAATAGCTCCAAGGGGGGAGCAGAACCAGAAGTTTAAAAGGAGCCGTTTAACTGTCTGGTTTTGCTCCTTTGCACTTTGAAGTGGCAGAGAGAAGAACTGGAGAGTTTAAATGGTTCAAATCCATTTAAACCTAACAGCTGAGCAGTGGGAATTTCCCACAGCTCAGCTGTTTTTAGAAGGGCGTAAAGCAGGGGTTTAAATGTCCTAGAGCGATTTAAACCCCTGTTTCTGCTCTTCACGAACCACCACAAACCATATGAAAGTTCGTGGAAGTTTGTGGTGGTTCCAGTGTCCAAGCCCTTGTGTTCACAAACCTCAAACTAGCAAATGTTTGTCACAAATTTTAGTTTGTGAGCCCATTCTTGCCCATCCCTAGTTTATGTCCAGGCCCTCTTCTCTTGATCACATTGGCTAAGAAGATCTAAATACATCTGAGCATTTGGGTGAATCATAGAATCACAGAGTTGGAAGGGGCCATACAGAGTTGGAAGGGGCCATCTAGTCCAACCCCCTACTCAATGCAGGATCAGCCCAGAGCATGCCTGACCAGTGTTTGTCCAGACGCTGCTTAAAGACTGCCAGTGAGGGGGAGCTCACCACCTTCCTAGGCAGCTGATTCCACTGTTGCACAACTCTTGCCATTAAAAAGTCTTTCCTACTCTCCAGCCGGTACCTTCCCGCCCTTAATTTAAAACCATTATTGTGAGTCCTATCCTCTGCTGCCAACAGGAATGGCTCCCTGCCCTCCTCTATGTGACAGCCCTTCAGATACTTAAAGAGAGCAATCATGTCCCCCCTCAGCCTCCTCTTCTTCAGACTGAACATTCCCAAGTCCTTCAACCTATCCTCATAGGGCTTGGTCTCCAGGCCCCGGTCATCCTCATTGCTCTTCTCTGCATCAGCTCCATTCTGTCCACACCCTCTTTGAAGTGAGGCCTCCAGAACTGCACCCTGACCAATGCAGTGTACAGCAGGACTATGACATCTTTCAATTTGGATGTTATGCCTCTGTTATTATATCCAAAGATCACATTAGCCTTTTTTGTTGCCACATTACACTGGCTGTTCATATTTAACTTTTGGTCCACCCATATCTTGTTCACACACACCGCTACCCAGAAATGCATCAAGTATGTGTGTTCTTCATTTTTGTTACCCATATGGAGCTCAGCACTTATCCTTGTTAAATTGCATCTTGTTCACATCTGCCCACTTTTTCAGTGTGTTCAGATCTTGTTGAATTCTATCTCTATCTTCTGGTGTGTTTGCTTCACCTCTCAATTTGGCATCATCTGCCAATTTAATGAGTAGCCCCTCCGCACCCAGATAATTTATAAAAATACTGAAAAAGTACCGGGCCCAGAACTGAGTCCTGTGGCACCCCACTGGACACCTCCCTCCATTCAGATGCAATGTCATTGACAACTATGCTTTGAGTGACACTCCTTTCCCAACATGCATGTGACACTATTTCCCAACTTCAGTGCTTACCTGCTTGAGATATCTACTGCACATGTAAACTAGATAATTCTCATTTTGTGTATGTAGTGCAAACATTGTAGAACAATGCCTGGTGGTTGTAGAAGTATTCCTTGTGACATCAGCAGGCCCATAAGTCCCAGGGTTTGGGATGCTGAGGGATCTGACAACCAAGGTTGTGCCCACAGAACCCAATGCATCTGACTTTTCTTCCCTGTGCTCTTAGTCTGTGTAGAGTCTTCTCACATGCCAGTTTTACAGTTACTGCAGTAAGATTCATGAAATATTTGTTATTCCCACCTCTTGATATTTCTCTTCAAGTGCAATTTCAATTGATACATAGAATCCCCCCCCCCAACTCCCTGTAATGCTTTGAGATGTTGTAATAAAGGCATTGAGCTTGACTCCATTGCTTGCCTTTTGCTTGGCTCCTGCTATTGTCCTTATAGTAATGGCACCTCTCTGTGAAGGTCAGACTCTGTGTGACTGTAATATTTAACAGGTGCCCAAGTTAAGTAAAGTTCAGGGGAATGAGTGGCAGCCACAAGGGGACAGAGATGCGGAGTGCAGCAGATTTGGAGACCAGCATGGGCAAATGTAATTTTGAATGACCTTTCCAAAGCACCATGCGGCAGCTTATGACTTCATTATCCACTGAGTGATTGTAACAAAGGAGGGGTGACTTTTCTCTGGGTCTCAGTTGCTGGCCTGGGCTTTGGCTTAAGTTTACCAAGGTTACCAAGGTTACCATGTGCAATGTTTGCTGTTTGAAGTCACAGACACATAGTTCTTCTGTCTACTGTGCACTGCTAAGTCCAATAGCTTCATAGCTGTGAGTTCAATTGAATCTTTGTGATATAGTAAGAATATACACTATTCCTGGGATATTATCATTATATATTTTTTAATTTCCTTTCTCTAAGGAGCTCAGGGTATTATATATAGTCCTTTATTCTCACAGGAACCTGAAAGATAGGTCAGGCTAAGAAACAGTGATTAGCCCAAGGTCACTCTGTGAGAGCTTCATGGCAGTTTTTAACCCTGGTCTCCCTGTCCCGCAATGATATTCTAACTCCTATAGCACACTGGTTCTAATGTCAACATTGTAATTTCCACTCCCTTTTGGGAGAGAAGGCAAATGAAGGTAGAAGGAGCCTAGGGGGCGGGCACATGCAACAAGCCCCGCCCCTGCTCCCAGCAGCCCTCAGTCGGGCCACGAGGAGCAAGAAGCAGCCAGGTAAGTTGCAGAAACCGCCCCCCATGGCCCGCCTTCAGGTACAAGCTCTCCCTCCTCTGTGAGGTCAGATCTGCACGTCCCCCCCCCAATAGCTAGCAATCCAAAACAGTCCAGTGGAGTCTGAGCGGTGGGTGTTGCCTTCTGACACACTTCCGGTGATGTCAGGGGGTGTGGCATATGCAAATAAGTTACGCTAATGAGCTCCTGCACCTCTTTTTCTATGAAATGACCCCTGACAACATCCTTATCAATATTAAAACGGGCATCTTGTACTTTTGCAGACTACAACTACTTTGAATTAAAGGACAGTTCTACTGATTTTCCACACTGGAATCTGACCTAATCACCTCCCCCCCCCCAATATTATTTCCAGCATTCGTTTTCCTACAGCCACCCACTTCAAACTTTCCAGATTTGTGTCGCTTTTCTCTGGCACATTGCTTGTGTGAGCAACATTAGTGTGTTTATGCACTAGTTTTAAATCCTATAAGCAGAATGAATTTGGCAAGTTTCACAGTTTCCCTTTTTTCCCCACTGTGAGGAAAATGGTTGTGGGAAGTAGAATAGTGCTGGGGACAATTGATTTTATTTGGTATAAGCTTATCTACATGACATAGTGCTCTTTAAAAAGGGAAGCAGGGGAGCCGAACCACTAAGGAAAACATTGTACTTAATGTGTTTTAGAGCTGGAGTTCATTAAGAAGCTCTGAACAAAGGAGAATATATTTGGGGGGAAGGTCATACTTGAGATGTGAGCAATGTGGTAATCTAAAATCTTCAGAGGAAATAATCTTTTTACTAGGGTGAATTAATATTTGAAAACTTGCAAACAGACTTTTGGGCCAGTGTGCAGATGCATGTCATGTGCCTTCTCTCTGTTTACCATTTGTAAAAGAACCATTCTCACAAAGCGCTGCAGTGTAACACTAGTGATTTTTACAGGGGATTATAAGAAGAGCACTGCTGGATCAACTAGTGGTCCTTCTAGCCCAACATCATGTCTCACACAGTGACGAACCAGTTGCCCTGGAAGGCCAACAATGGGGCATAGAGGCCAATATGTTTCCCTAATGTTGCCTCCTGGCATTGGTGTTCAGATGTTTACTGCCTCTGAACGTAGAGGTTCCCTTTAATCACCAAAACTAGTAGCCTCTGATAGGCCTATTCTCCACGAATCTTTCTATACTCCTTTTAAAGCTATCTATGTCTGTGGCCATCACTGCATCCTCTGGCATGAACTTCCACAAATTAATCACTGATTGAATAAAGAAGCATTCTTTTGTTCCATCTTGAATCTACTGCCCATCAGCTTCACTGGATGCCCTTGAGTTCTAGTATTTTGGGGGAGGGAGAAAAGTTCTCTCTGTCCACTGTGTGTATATGTGTACGCACGCACACGCATGTGTGTCTAAAGCGCCATCAAGTCACAGCCAACTTACACGACCCCAGCAATGGGTTTTCAAGGCAAGTGAGAAGCAGAGGTGGCTTGCCATCGCCTTCTTCTACAGAGTCTTCCATGGTGGTCTCCCTTCCAAATACTGGCCCTGCTTAGCTTATGAGATCTGACAAGATCCAGTTATACCATGCCACTTTCCCTCCCCAACTCTTTCTACCCCATGCATAATTTTATAAACCTCTATCATGTCCTCCCTTATTTATCCCTTTTCTAAACTGAAATGTCCCACACTCTTCAGTGTTTCCTCATAGGAAAGGTGCTCCAACTGCCTAATCATCTTCGGCAACCTCTTTTACTTTTTCCAGCTCTCCAGTGTCCTTTTTGGGATGGAAGGGGGCATGGTACAGCCTGATCTTGTCAGATCTCAGAAACTAAACAGGGTCCGTACTTGAATGGGAGACCACCAAGGAAGAACGCACAGAGGAAGTCAATGGAAAACCACTTGTGCTTTTCACTTGCCTTGAAAGCCCCTTGCTGGACTTGCCACAAGTTGGTTGTTATTTGACATCATACATAAATAATGTCCTTTTTGAAATATGATAACTAGAACTGCACACAGTATTCCAAATGAGGCCTCACCACATATCTATACAGACGCATTATAGCAGTGGTCATTTTATTTTCAAACTTCTTTCAAACTTCTTAGCTGGTCTGAGGCTACAACTGGTACGCAGCTGGTGAAGACCATCAGGTGTCATGATGGCCGGGCAAGGGATTCCAGTGCCCCTGGGGAGGGGGAAGTATAGCGGTGGGACTAGGCATGGTGATAAGGGAAGAGGGCGGAGAAGTAGAGTAGCTCGGCCCCCTTCCAGCCTGCATCCCATCCCAAAAGTTGTAGGCAGTGGGGCTTGGAGGATTAACCCCCCTCCAACATTGGTGCTGTGTAACACCAGGTCTATAAATAATAAGACCACAGTCCTCCGGGACTTTCTGTTGGAGCAGAATGTAGAAATGGCGTGCATGACTGAGACCTGGGTGTGAGAAGGAGAGACAGTAGCTCTTTCCCAGTTGGCTCCTCCTGGATTCTTGGTCCTCCCCCAATTGCAGACCAGGGGGCGGAGTGAGGAGTGGCTCTAATCATTCGGGAGGCTTACTCCTTCAGGGCACTCTTGCCGCCAAGGATCATGGGCATAGAGTGTACTGGCTTGGTGTGGGAACCCAGGGAGAGTTTGGTGATTTAGCTGGTATACCAACCACCCAATGCACCAGCCAATAGTCTACCATCCCTGGTGGAGGCCATGTCAGGCTGAGCACTGGAACACCCTAGACTGATAGTCTTGGGTGATTACAAGGTCCATGCTGACAATGTGGCCTCTACGGACCTGGTGTTGTCCGTGGTGGTACTAGGACTCTCCCAATATGTGACGGCTCCCACTCACCGGGCCAAGCACATGCTTGATTTTATCTTTGTGGTGGGGGTTACAGTGGACCGGATTACTGCTCCGGCAGTACCATGGTTGAACCACCTTGCCCTGAAGGCCCGTCTGAATGCTTCACCCGACCCTGTTCGGGCAGCAAGTGTATTTTGACTCACCAGCAGAGCCAAATGGACCCTATGTGGCTTCAGATGGCTCTATGGGATCTGTTGCCCCGTGGCAGCTTGTTAGATGAGCTTGTGGAGGATTGGCACAGCCAACTCTCGACAGCCATCGATGAGATCACCATCTTCAAGTACTTGAAGGGCTGTCATAGGATGGTACAGAGTTGTTTTCTGTTGCCTCAGAAGTTCAGACCAGAACCAACGGGTTGAAATTAAACCAGAAGAGTTTTCGGCTAAACATTCCTAAGGACTTCCTGACAGAGCAGTTCCTCAGTGGAACAGGCTTCCTAGGGACGTGGTGGGCTCTCCTTCTTTGGAGGTTTTCAAGCAGAGGCTAGATAGCCATCTGACAGCAATGCTGATTCTGTGAACTTAGGCAGATCATGAGGGGGGAGGCAGGGAAGGTAGCATCAGTGCTTAGTTCTCATGGCCCTTTCATACACACCAAAGGGATCATACACACCAAAGGGATCATACATACCAAAGGGATCATACACACCACTTTGGGATCAGGAAGCAATTCAAGCCGGGCTCACTTCCGGTGGTGGCGTCGCGAACGGACACGTCTCAGGAGCTCCCCAAGCCGTCCGTGCTCTTTCCACTTTTTTGGGGGTGCCCGCAGCAGCGGGGATGCCCAGCTCTTCCCCCATTACGGAGGAGAGTAGCAGGGGGCTTTTGCAGCCCCTCCCGTGGACGGCAAACCGCGGGGGGTGACTGTCTCGCCCTGAAGCAGGAGCGGAGTAGGAAAGAAACATGGTTGCCATGCTTCCTTTAGTGGCGACCGGCCGGTGTTTTTAAAGCACATAAGAAGAAAATCGAGCACACATCACAAGAAAGGACTCAACCGTGTATAAGCAAGAGAAAACTGAAGCGTTTTGGATCTACATACCCCCTGAAGATATTTCCAAACATAAAGAAGCGGCCGTGAACGGACTGGGATTGAAAGTGACAGTAAACTGTAAACTGAAGGGGGGTAAGAAAAGTTTTTGCCCTATTTTGAACTGCGATTGTGTATTTTGAACGGAATTTGATATTTTGCGGGAGAATAACAAGTAATAAAAGTAAGAATTTAAAAGAACTCTGTAAAGCAGAGGTGGAAACTTTGAATTGCGTCTACAAACTTTTGGCTTCAGGAAATTTAAAATGGCGGAGGAAGAGGGTGTTGCAAACGTAATAGAAGAAAACCTCACCTGGGAACAATTTCAAAACTTTATGCTGACAGAATTTACCAAAGCCGTTACTCAAGCTGTTTCCCAAGTTGTTAAAACTGTTTGTAATAATATTTAGGAAAACTTTACAAACATAAGACAAGATAACAGTAATGAGAAGGAGCAAAAACATATTATTCAAAAGGATGTAGAAGAGCAAAAGTTCTCACGGGAGGAACTGAAGGAACTGACTAAAGATTACCAGACATCAGGCCAAAGAGAGCAAGTTTTATACAAGGATATTGGACAATGTTTAAAAGAAGTAAAGAGTGGTGTAGTAGGAAAGCAAATAGCAAAGAGAGCTTGTGGGAAAAAGAGACAATTGGAAAAGGGAAGAAGAGAAAAGAAGAACATGGCAAAGAGATTTAAAGTGGAGAAGAAAATGAAGGTGATCTTTCTGGAAAGTGGAAGAATGGCGTCAGGAAAGGGATTGCAGCAGTACAAAAATTGGAGACATTTGAGCGAAATTGAAGAGCAAAGAAAGGCTTTAGAAAGAGGGGGGGAAGAAAAAGACATGGCATGTGGGAATGTTTGGAAGTGGAAAACATGGTTATGTTTCTGATGGTTTGTGATTTAAATATGTTGGTGAATGAACTGTGTTTAAAGTAGCAAAAAAAAGGAGATATCAGAATAATATGATGAAATTTTTGGTTCTTTTTCTTTCTTTCTGTTTAGTTATTAGGGTTGTAAGCTTGATATAAGTTAATAGAATGAATTAAAATTTGACGCTGAAGTTTGAATCTTCTATAAGGAACTGACTAGCAATGAAATGATATGGATGTTGTTAATATTGCTAGTGGCAAAAATGGTTGTAATTGTAAAAAATGTTGGGAAAGTATTTTGCCTTAGTGTTGGTGATGGACATTGCTTTGTAGAGGTTGCTAGACTGAAATCAAAGTAGTATGATAGGTAATTGTTTATACAGGATGCCAGAATGAATTAAATTTAAATAAGCAACAAGGAATGAGAGGTTTGAATAGAATAACAAGAGGGATGTTTGTTTGTCTTAATGTCAGTAATGGATATGGTCTTGTAGATGTTGCTAGATTGAATTGCACGTAAAGTAGTATTATAGGCAATTGTTTATAAAGGATGCCAGAATGAATTAAAAGGATATATTTATAGCAGTGCAAATAGGGGTTAAAATATTGATTGCTTAAATAAGTGGAATAGGGAGCGAAGTGTTAAGACTATTTATTAAGGATGGTTGTGATGTTATAGGATTTATAAATTTGAATTATTATAAATTTATTTGTTGGAGTAAATCATAAGAGCTTGCAATACGCGGCATTAGATATATCATTGGGAAGGACTAGTAGGAGAAGATAAATTAAGTATAAACAAGTGTTATTATTTATTTTTTCTTTTGATTGGATAAGGTATAGTTATTTGTTAATCCAAATATGTAAGTGGATGTGGCACAGTATATATATGTTCCAGTTTATGTTTGTTTGTCCTAAAATTAATAAAAAGATTTATAAAAAAAAAAAAAAGGAAGCAATTCAAGCCAGTTTGGCTGGAGATCCTGGAAGTTGTTTTTTGGGTTTTTTTGTCATCTTCTGGGCGTAGAACAGTGGTCACTGGGAGTGTGGAGGCAGAGGTATATCTGTATTTCCTGAATTGTACACAGGGTTAGACTAGATGACCCTGGAGGTCCCTTCCAATTCTATGATTCTATGAAATGCATCATTAACATGTCAGGGAGGCTAGAGCCATCTAGTTTTCTCCATGATGTATTAGTTTTTTAAATTCAGGCATTATGCAGCTCAAAGCAATAAAGTCCCAAAATCTTTTAGCCACTGATTTCACTGACTATATAATCTGGCCTTGAGCTGGGCAAATCACATTCCCTCAGCGTAACCAAAAAGATCTTCACAGTTGAATAGGAATTGGTTCTTTGGCAACCCCTTGTTTGAGTAGAACATATTGTCTGCTACTCCACACTAGTTCTTACTGGCCTGGCCAATGTGAAGCAATAGCCAAAATAGCCAAAACGACAATCAACAGAAGACAACAACAGTTCAGTACTAAATAGGGATGGGCATGAACTGGGAAAGTGTGGTTTGGTTCATGGTTCATGGCATGCCCAGTTTGTGAACCATGGACCGTCATGAACTTTTAGATGTCAAACTAACCAATTTGATTTGTGAGGTTTGTGAGGTTTTAGAATGACTCCCCTGGCATGCTAGAGAAACCAAACTCACAAGGGATTTCCAGCTGACTCCCCTCTATCTTCCCTACAATTTTGATGAGTATTGGATTTACGGGATCTAAGTTACCCCACCCCCAAAAGGTTCCCCCAGGAAAGTGCTTTCTGGGGAAATGACAGGCACAGGTTCTGGAGATTCTTTCCCCCCATTGTCTCAGATTTCTCCACTTCTTTTGTCAGTTTCAAACAACTCTTGTTAGTTTTAAGATGCCCCCCCCCCCTCCTTACCAGGGTTCCTTTAGAGTCCCATTTTCTTGCACAGAGTTTACAAAATTCCCCCTCTCTGCTTGAATTTTTTGTGACAGTGTGCTTGGAGATCAATAAGTCCTTTTAAGCTTGCATTGCCACAGTGCTACTGGATTCTGCTGGGCATTCTGCACATTGAACTGGTTGTACTGGGCTTGAAAAATGCCTCACCTTCAGTTTGTATTGCAGGGATTCTGTGGTTTGACATTAGTCTGCTTTTGCACTCTGGGAAACCTCTGTTCCCCCACCTTGCTTTGAAGTTTGCTTTGAAGTTTGGTAAACATCTTTCTTTTCTTTTCTTTTTTGGTGAGTATTGTGTGTGTCTGTTATATGATTGAAAGACATAGTTGACTTCTGGTGACCCCTGGTGGGGTTTGGACATTTCTGAGAGGTTGCTTTGCCTGCCTCTGCATCCCTTTCAAGTATTTGCCAGGGTTGGCCCTGCTTAGCTTCCAAGATCTGACAAGATCAGGCTTGCCTGGGCTATCCAGGTTAGTGCAAGTATGGTACAGACATCTTGATTGAGTGGAGACAGTCTATCTCGAGATGTATCCATTGACAAATGACAACAGACCTCCACAAACAGCTTCAAAGTCATGGAAAGTTCGTGCTTTTGATCTGTCACAAATTTGACTTCACAAAGCATGAACTTTAGTTCGCGAGCTTGTTCGCTCCCATTCTTAGTATTAAATTCAAAAAGAGTTTTGCCTTTGACTTCAATGGGTGGTAATATGACCCATGAATAGTATTTACTTTCAGATCATTCTCGATTATTATTCTTCCAACACTGCTGGATGTTGTGGTGAAAGTTCAGATTCAAACTTCAGAGGCTCAAGAAATGCTGGTGGTTGCTACAGATGGGCAAGTTCCTCATCTCTCCTGCTTGCCAGCAGCTTTCTTTATTCCTCTGTTCCCCAGTGCTCTCTGAGATAAAACTACAAGAATGTTCTCTCCTCCCAGCTACCTTCTGCTAACACTGTTATGTTGTAAGTCAGCCTGAGACCAGTAGCAGCGAGGTCTCCTTGGAAGAAGAGGAGGAGCCGGCTGCAGCTGGCCCATAGTCAGTAGATGATCGACAAGGAACTGAGATAAAGGGTGATCATGACTCACAGTCCACAGCTGTGCCTGAGCCAACACCCTGCAGATCTGAATCAGTAAGCAAGCCTTCAGAGGCAGCTCCTAGCCCACCTGGCTCCCACAAACCATGGGATGCTGGCAATGTCAATGGCATGCAGAGTTGCAGGCAAGGAGAATGAGCGTGTGTCTCCTGGCCTGTCACCAGCTGTCAACTGAGGGGACAGATTAATAGTTGCTGGATGACTACCAAGTAGCTGGCTGAAAGCATGGATGCAACAAGTATGCTGAACTCAGCCACTGACCTTGCTGATATTGGGTCTCTGAAACCTCAGACCTCAAGCTTTCTGGAAGTCAAGGTAAACAATATCTATTGGATCCCCCTTGTCCACATGTTTGTTCACCCCCTCAAAGAACATTAACAGGTTAGTGAGACAAGATCTTCCCTTACAGAACCCATGTTGAGTCTGCCTCAATAGGTTTTGTTCATCTATGTGCCTACTAATTCTTTCCTTAATAATGGTTTCCACCAATTTACCCGGTATCGACGTCAGACTGACTGGCCTGTAATTTCCCGGATCTCCTCTGGAACCCTTTTTAAAGATGGGAGTGACATTAGCTACCTTCCAGTCCTCAGGAATGGAGGCTGATTTTAAGGAGAGATTACATAGTTTTGTCAGAGCTGTTCTTAAAGAGCAGTTCTTGAAAGAGCTCTCTTAGTCCCACCTACCTCATACGGTGTCTGTTGTGGAGAGGGGAAGGGAAAGGAGTTTGTAAGCCACTCTGAGTGAAGGGCCGGATATAAATCCAATCTCTTGTCTTCTTCAAAATCCAATCCTCACCAAACTTGGAGGGCAGCCATAGAGAAGAGTCAGCCAGAGGGCCGCTGCAAGTTTGGTGTCGCTTGCTTGCACAGGATCCATTCTATACACTCCTATACATCGTAAAACTGTGCCTCCCAGAAAACACTTTACTGGGGGCATGTTCTTTGTGGGGTGTAACTCAGACCCTGTAAATCCAGTCCTCACTAAATTTGGAGGGCAGGTAGAGGAGAGTCAGTCAGAGTTCCTCTGTGAACTTGGTATCTCTAGCATGCCAAGGGGGCATTCTACCACATCACAAACCCCATGAAACAAAATGGTTAATTTATCCCCTAAAAGTTTGTGACAGTTCATGGTTCACAAACTGGGCACACTACAAATCACAAATCAAACCAAGCCACATTTTCCTGGCTCATGTACATCCCTATCTATGAGTTTCACAGAGCACACCCAAAATTCTGGCTTGGGTCTGGTTTATAAAATAGTTCAGCACTATGATTAAATTAAATTTTCACCTTTGGATAATGCCTTCACACACTGTTTTATTTTACATGAATCCTTTTTTAAGGGCAATAAAGAAAAATTTTAATTACTTTAAGGACCACGCTTATGCTCCCATGTATTTTGACCAATGTAGTGCTACTTAGGGGTTCATTTTGATAGCTCATTATACAACACACTAAATATATAAACATTCAGATTCAGCATTTGTTTCCCAACATTCCCCTGAGAAGCTTTTGGAGATTATGAAGTCATCAAGGCAACATAATTAAAGTGTATATGGCAAAGTTAGAAGGAGAAACCATTGCATGTTTACTCATCTTGTATCCCATAAATTAATGGAGCTGTATCATGAACTGCTTTCCAACATAACAATATGGTTTTGCCTCACAGTTTATTGTTTTCATAACTGTGAGTCTGGATTGTTTCACCCTGTCTTGCAATCCACCCAAGGGGAAAGGCATGGACAAGTCAAAGCTCTGTTCAAAGGGTTGCTATAGTAGCTGTGATTGGGAGGGGGGTGAGTGTGTGAGTTGCAGGACATATTCACCTTACAAGCTATCCATCAATATACTTCTATACCTCTAGGGGTACTTCCCACTTCCAGGCTGAATGCAGTCTAGGGAAGCCAGAACCCTGTGAGAATATAAATCTCCCTAGAATCCAGAAAATAAGGGAGAAAGCCTTCTTATAGTGTGGACCAATGCTTTGCTGCCACATATGAACTGAAATAAGTAACCATTATAATGGACTTTCAGGCCTTGGGTATATATGCAAAGGTCAGAAAGACACAATTAAAGTAGTGTACAGAAACCAACTAATCTTAAATAGAGGATCTATGCCTGTTAGTCTCCAATCCTGTTTAGGCTGAATTGTAAATTGTATTAAAAATTCCAGTGTAGTAAATAAAGAATAATTATCCATAGACATTTTTATTTCATTGTCTGGCTTCTCCTGGCATGTAAATTATTCAAAGCAACATTCTCTCAACACAGTTCTAAGCAAATATTCAGTCTGGCATGGTATCTAAATACCCATATTTGGCAGACATCTCTATCTCTTTAAATTTAGGCTTTAAATCTGTGAATAGAACTCCGTGGGCAAGTTGTACAATATTCCTTTTCTCTGGGGTTCATAAAACAGACAGAATGGAATGGAGGATTTGAGGGTTTTTCTTTTAAAAAAAATTGTATTCGTTTTACTTTAATTGAGTCCTCAACTTTAAGATGTAATTATTTGTTCTTTTAAGTGTCACAGCATGAAGCAATAGAAAATAGCTTGGCATTTCTGTGTTTCTTGGGGCTATCCCTTAATTGTTTTAATTACTCCTTAATCCTCTAATGTCACTAGAAGGCACATACTTACCATAGCTCCTTAACTTCTTAGGCCTTAAATTTGTGCATCTGGAGGAGTAAGAGAAGTCTGGAGTTGGGAGGAACCTGTGGTATTTATTCGATGTTCCTATGTAAATGTAGAGATTGACTTGTAGCCTAGGCATGTTATAAATGGATGTACTTTGCACTTTGGCTGCTCCAGCTTGATTTAATTCTATAGTAAAATGCTCATGAGAATTTCTCCTAGAATATAATTGTGAGAAATTTATTTATTTATTTATTTATTTTCAATTTATATCCCACCTTGCCGGGAACCTGCTCAAGGCAGCGAACAACATTAAACTCTTTGTCACTTTTCAGAAAAAAATGTTCCCCTGGCCATAACAAAATAGCCAGTGTGATGTAGTAGTTAAAATTTCAGATGAGGACCAAGGGCACTCGGGTTCAACCCCCACTCTGCCATGAAAGCTTGCTGGGTGACCTCCAGCCAATCGCATACTCTTAGTCTAACCTACCTGGCAGGGTTAGTGTAGTGATAAAATGGAGGAAAGTAGAATGATGTAAGCCACTTTGGGTCCCTACTGGAGAGAAAGAGGTGGTATAAATTGTTGGCAAAGTGCCTATAGAGAAGTTAGGACACTAAACTAGTTTGAACAACTTCCTGTACACATCCATTCTCTATAGTGGCCCCCACCTTATGGAATGATCTGTCTGATGAGGTCAGGAAGGCTCCCAGACTTCTGGCTTCTGCAAACCAAAGGAGTTCAGGGTCTCTGTGCAGAGGCAGACAATAGCAAACCATCTCTGAACATCTCTTGCCTTGAAAACCCTATTTGCCATAAGTCAGCTGTGACTTGACAACACTTCACACACACACACACAGGTGAACCATGACCTTGGCACCCATCTAGTTCAGCATCCCATTTTCTACAGTGGCTAACCAGATGCTTTTGAGAAACCAACAAACCACAAAGTTTGCAGCTGTCCCCACTATGAACCCCAAGCAAATGGCATTCTGACATACACAGCTTTTGCATATGGAGGTTACTTTCCAGCCTTATACCATCCTCTCCCACTCCATTAATCCCTCTAAAGCCCCCTAAGATTCTGATAAACTCACTCTAGTAACCATTATGACATATTTTACTTGATCAAAAATTATACATAGTGAAGAAAAAATACCAGCTAATGCATGACATGGAAGATAACCATTTCCAGGATCAGCTCTTGCTATCCCAAAAACAAAAGAAAGCAATGGAAAGGGCAGGGGCTATCAGGTGCTGGGAGAGCTGTTGGTCCAGATATGTTGGTCCAGATCCCTGACTAATTTAGCAAAGTGCACTAGGTTCACAACTCAGCAGAGCTCCTTTGAGCAGCATATGCTTATAAGACTACAAAGTTACACAGAGCCACTTACATGTTTAAAAGAAAATAAGAACTGATTTATTTAAGAAATACATACTTGGTAATGCAGCGTAGAGAAAGGGACAGATTCTACTCTACCTAGTAAGTGATTAATGCAGATGCAGAGAGGCATCTGGCATCCATGGTGCCAAAGAAGGAGAAATGTGTCCTCCCTTCTTTGTATGCATGCAGGAAGAGAGGAGATGGAAGGAAGCTGTTTTCCCTAAGAGTAGTAATCTACATTTCAAAGGGTTCAGTGACATAACAGTGAACAGAAAGATGCTTAGTGTCTGCCTATCTAGCAATAACTCTCTGGCCACTTGCATCTTGGAGACTGAGGCACAGGGACATCACATCTGGTTCTTCCAACGTCAGGAGGGCTGGCCCACAATCCAGTCTAAGAGGCTTTGCAACCCACTTTTGGGTCCTGGCCCACAGGTTGAGAAACACTGCTCCAAGGAGCTCATAGTGGCATACATGATTCCCCTGTTTGGCTACGGATAATGACCTGTCCATATGAAACCCGTGGGTTTGCTTGATGAGCTGAGTGAAGTTAGAAGAACTAAACTAAGCAATCATTGAACAAAAAAGGCTCTGCCTTCCAGTCAGCCACTTCAAAGACCCTGTGCAACAAAGCATCTTGACACCAAAGAGAGAGGGAAACGTCAAAAAGAGAAGCACTTATGAAATATCACATTTGATGGGATATTTGAAAATTCTTTCCTGGCTTCAGATTTTCCCCCCAGAAGATACTTTCCTCAGGGCTTCTCGAAGAGAACAAGCAGATCAAACAATATGTATGTGATAATATTTTTTTTAATGAGCAGTGGAACCCAGTTGTGAAAAGCTCTTTATCTCCACAAGAATCTCTCTTCTCTTCACTTCTCCCCGTGTTCTATTACAGCCTCCAAGGGCCTAACGAGATGAAACACTGGGAGATCTGTGATCAGACCTTCCAACCATTTTTTTAAAGTTACACAGCACTTGGGGTTCAATCCTTCCACCCTTGCATGGATGTACCACTTGAAGCTGGGGGGGGGGGGGGCAGGGAGGCTGTGCTATTATTAGCCCTGGATAGGAAAGCAATACTGGCAAAGAGCTGCTGTGGGTCTTTGGCCCATTCAGAACTATTGTACAACGGGGATTGGTGTCCCAAGCCAGTCTGCAGACCTCCCATTTTGGGGTCCTCCCTCACCTATGCCAGTTTCCCGTGGTCAAATTCCTCATACCAGACTTTAGCAAAGAGGAGATTTAGGAGAAATTGAAGGCATCCCTGCCCCTGTATTTTTTTTTTACTACACGAAGAAGAGAGAGGATGTCAGTTGTAAACTTTCTGTTTAAAGACACCTAAGAATGTGCTGGATGTGACAAGCAAGTAAAGGCCAAGACATAAGTCCCAGCCTGCGGGATGAGAACTAGGCTTGCCAACTCGGGATTGGGTTGGGAAATTCCTGGAGATCTGAGTTGGGGAAGGCAAGGGAGCTCAGCAGGGTATAGTGCCATAGTGTCCAGCCTCCAAAGCAGCCATTTTCTCCAGGGGAGCTGCTCTCTGTTGTCTGGAAATCAGTTGTAATTTCAGGAGCACTCCGGGCCCTACCTGGAGGTTGGCAACCCTAAATCACCAGCCAATGACCATTGTAGAGCTTTGAACGTATGAAACTGCCATATTGTAAGTGGGGATGGACACAAACTGTCTCATGAAGTAAATTTCATCACAAATTTTGGATGGTTCATGGTTCTCAAAGCACTGTTCATGGAAGGGCACCTGACACAAACACTGCATGAACTTTGATGCTGTTTGTGGTGTTTGTGGTGGTTCATGGCACTTTGTGAATAGCTACATTTCCAGACAGACTGTCTTTGCTCAATTAAACTGCTTACAAAACTCCAAGGCAATGGTGGCCGAATTCTCCAGCCTAGGAAACACTAATTGGAGCCCTCCAAAGCTTAATAACAGAGTTCCCATTCTACTCTATGTGATCAGAAGTCAGCTCAGCTCCACACCCTCTCATCTGTCAACCGTTCACAGTTACACAGAAAGGCAGGGAACTAGCAGAGCACATTCATTTATTCCCTCCTAATTGTGAACTTCTCTACCTGCTGAGGTGTGGGTGTTAGGTGGACTCAGGGCTCTGAGCCACCCTGTCTCTCTGCTCATGCCAAACCGGGGGGCTTAGCTACTGAGTGCCTTGGCTGAGTGAGGATCCACATTTTATACCCTCCCCAGCTGTGGTTTGGTTGTTAGGTGGACTCAGGGCTATGTAAGAGACGCTGGGCCAGATGACAGCCTTGTGTGACCAGTACTCTGGGGAATCGGTTTTGACTGTCTTAGAGGACTTGGCAAATGGCGAGGTATTCCCTCACCATCACCTCTGTCAAATCCTCCGCCATTGCATGCCTGGCATCCCTGCTGCTGCTGACCTCCCAGCTCACTACTGGCAACCAGTAGTGGGGCTTCTCTCTGGTTGGGCTCCTTGAGGCAGAGGTGCTGGTCTGTGGCTCCTCATCCTTCTCTCCAGCCTCTTCCACCCACAGTTCCTTCTGGCCATGTCTGTTGGTCTGTAGCCTCTGTACTTCTTTGCAGAGCTCACTCTTCCATTGCAAGAGCTCTGAATTTAGGAGAGCAGTGGTGCCTTTTATCTGGTGGTCACAGACATATACCAGCTTGTACTCCCCTTTATTGCCAAGAGGATACAACCTGGGGGTGATGCCCACCTGCAACCTTTGTGCCAAGGCCCTGACCTGTGGGAGAGCTGCTGGTTCCAGTGCAGAGGCCAACACCCAGTCCAGCCCTTGAATCAGGGGGATGACTTGCTCCAGGCTGGCTGTATGGGCATACAGCACATTGGTGGTGATCTGGAAGGACTTGAGACCATTCAAGGTGGGTCAGCCAGTCATTGGAGCTGATGCTGAGTGCTTCATCCTCATACATGGAGGTCATGGAATAGATGAGATCCTGCTTGGTGTTTTTCTGGTCTACCAAATGTGTAATCATGGAGCAGGTAGAGTTCCTCATCCCCCCCCCTGCCTCTTGCGTAGCAGATGAGCAGACTTGATGCTGCAGCAAAAGTAGGCAGCCAGGCACCATCCGGTCTCAAGCAAGGACTGCATCTTGAGGGGGGCAGCATCCCAGATGGCTGTTACAGTTCTCCCCAGCCCCAGAGCATCCCTTACCACCAGGTGAAGTGTGTTTGCCAGGCAGACAATGCCCTTGAGGCGCACACACTTCACCTCTGTCAGCACGTTGACACCAGCATCCATGACCATGTAGCCATGGATGATGTTGCCACCACCCACCTACTCTCTCAGGCTTCTCTGGTGCCACCTCTTTGTAGCCCAGTGGCAGGACTGTCCCCTTCTGGGGCCGGGGCCATGGCCTGACAGTCCTGCTAGCTGCTCCAGAGGTCCACAGTTCTGGCTTTCTGTCTGGAGAGCTGAGCCTTGACCATCACCACTGCAGCCGGTGAAAGGCTATGTCCTCCACTAGGGAGAAAGGTTGGCCATCCACAGCAATCATCTCACCAAAGAGTGAGGCACTGCTTCCTGGGCCCTCCAGCTAGCCCTTTTGATCTCTTGGAGGGTGGGCCACGGCAGCCCGAGCACGTGGAGCCTTTCATGGAGCAGCCTTCTGCTCTCCCTCCACTTCTCTCTGCTGAGAGGGAGGGAGCCTCTTCTTCCTCCTGCTTGCTGCCACTTTCATCCTGTGGCAACCAGACATGGGTGTAGCACACTTGGCACTATGCCACACAGGGGTCACTGGGGAGGGTGCAGAAATGTTTCCAAACTGTGACCCCAGGATTGGAGAAGGTGGGATACACAGCTACTTTCTGGTGCTAGGCTGGAAGAGGCCATGGAGGGGTGTACTTAAGGCAGGAGTTGAGATGTAGAAGGGGAGAATGCTTCCCCCCACCCTTTGAATCACTGCTGGCCCTCCTCTCCAAAGAGTGTTAGGAACTGGGCAGTGCTAACAACTCTTTTGCATCTGCAGAGAGCCCCAGGGACAGATCAGGGCAAGGGAGGAGGGGGAGTTGGATTTATGTCCTGCCCTTCACTCAAAGGCTCAGAGCAGCTTACGATCTCCTTCCCTTCCTCTCCCCACAACAGACACCCTGTGAGGTAGGTGGGGCTGAGAGAGCTCTCTGAGAACTGCTCTTGAGAGAACAACTCTGAAAGAACTGGCTTTCAAGGCTCCAAGACCCTTGGTGATGCCTTGCAGGAGCTTTGGTGACATATTATTTAAAGTATGTGTATAGAACAGCACACAGAACAGGTTATATACAATCAATATGCTGAGAAATCTGTATATGTCCATAATGAAGTATATTTCTCACGAAATAAAAGAAATCTACACTACTGGCAGATCATATTTTTGTTTTGCCTAATCTCAGATCCATTAGAGGGGTGGTGCAAAATGGCTGCGGCATTCATGGGGTTTGCAAAGCAACTATTTGTACAGATCATTTGCAGACTCCCTTGAGTTCTTGTCTTCAGTAATTGAATACTGGCAAGTAACCAAAGCCATATAATTTCCAATCCCTAGAGTGATGCAGTAGATTAGTTGCCGGAAATGGAAGCTAGACAGTTGTGAATAATAAGCTCACCTTTGCCCTTTGTCTTTTTTGAGTGACCTTAGAGGAGTCACTCAAATAGTTGCTGCCATCTCTAAAATTAAGATAATTGCTTCATATCCTCACAGGGTAGTTATAAGGCCCAATTAACCATAGTATATTTGGGGTTATGGCAAAGTCCTATTTGTGTGTGTGTGTTTAATGAACGCACACACATTTTTCTAGCAAACAATTTTTAATGAGCAGCAATTCTGTAGCAGCACTGATATAAAGTGCTGTGGCAAAATTAATCCTGTCAGTTAATTTTGAATTTGAAGAATCTTACTAATTCAAAGTAGAACACTTCCAGTGATTCTCCAGATCTGTTCCATTCAAGAGGCTCTTATCTTTCATTAGAATAGAGAAGGGGCCTTAGATCAGTAGCAGAGCACACAATTCATTACTGGTTGTAAGCCACTCTGAGACTCCG
The DNA here is from genome assembly GCF_001447785.1 of Gekko japonicus. Classification (NCBI taxonomy): domain Eukaryota; kingdom Metazoa; phylum Chordata; class Lepidosauria; order Squamata; family Gekkonidae; genus Gekko; species Gekko japonicus. Next base: position 228,069 of record NW_015160897.1, on the reverse strand, counting down.
AGTGAATATCTTTTTCTTCTACTCTTCTTCCTTCCACACTGACTCAAATTTCCCCCCTCTCATCCAGCCATTCACTCTCCCACACGCTTGCTCACCTTTTCTGCCTTCCCTGTCCCTGAGCCCCCTGAAGTCTTTTTGTCCAGTAAATCCCTCCTGCTCTGGCCCTTGTTTAACCCCCACACACTGCTGACTATGTCTCACTCCCCCCCCTTCTCAAGTCCCTCCTTGTCATCATTATGTCCACTGTGGGTTGATGAAGCAACTCAAAATAGTGACCAAGATCTTGTATTCTTGCAAATTCTTGGGTATTAAGAAACACTTTTAGCACGTAATGTTAGCTCCACCCTCCTTTGGATGCACACCTTAACATGCGAAGGGGTCTAAACTCCTAGCAGAGTCACTCAAGGCAGAATGGTCACAGCTGAGACACCAGACTAAGACGTGCCCCCCCCTTCAGGGATCAACACAAAGCCACATTAGCAGAAGAAAACAGACAGTTCCAATAGTGATGGGAGCACATGAATTTTTGAACAGTAGCTACTGGGCAGCAGAAGTAGTGGAAGATGACACTGGCAGAAGATCTTTCGGACAACAGCAGTGCCACTTCAGATAACCCCGAACAGAGAGGTTATGTATGTGCGCGTTGGGGGAGATCGAATCTCAGGAGCATGTATTCTTAAGGTGCCCGTTATTTGAAGAGGCACGCACAAAACTCATTGAGCCTTTTTTGGCAGGCACATCTGATCAGGATAAGATGGAAAACTTGTTTTTTAACCTTGAACATACAGCGCTCCATCAGATTGCAAAATTTTGCTCCTTGGTTATAAAAGCTCATCAGTGCCCTGGTTGTCACTTCGGTTAGGACTGTTTGATTTTAACTTTTACTGTTTCCAAGTCATCTTAGTTCTTTTCCTTTTATCGTGTTTTATTGTAATCTTAAGCCTGGTTTTAGCGACCAAAATGATTGTATAATGTTATTTTTTAGTACCTTGTTGCACTTTGGAAATTTTACTATTAGGCCATTGTAGTTTATTTGTATTTCTATGGTTTTATTTTGCTGGCTGGGTGCCGTAACAATAAAATTCATTCAAGTACTGGGCAGAAGAGGCTACTGTTAGGACAGAATATGGTGAAAGAAAATGGTTTCCAGTTGGCAAAGGTGTCAGACAAATATGTATTTTATCTCCGTCTTTTCAATCTACATGCAGAACACATCCTAAAGAAAGCTGGATTAGGTTTAGATGAAGGTGGGGCGAAAATTGGTGGAAGGAACATTAACAATTTGAGATATGCAGATGACACCACAGTACTGGCAGAAAATACTGAGGACCTGAAACGACTCTTGATGAAGATTGAAGCAGAAAGTGCCAAAGCAGGATTACAGCCGAACAGAAAGAATACAAAAGTAATGACTACTGGGAAATTAACCAATTTTAAGGTTGACAATGAATAAAATTGAAATTGTTCAAGATTTTCTATTCTTTGGCTCCATCAACAACCAAAAGGGGGACTGCAACCAAGAAATCAGAAGGAGATTGAGACTGGGAAGGGCAGCCTTTGAGGAGCCAGAAAAGATTCTTAAGTGTAAGACTGTGTCGCTGGCCACCAAGATCAAGTTAATTTATGCCATGGTATCCCCCATTACTATGTATGGGTGTGGAAGCTGGACAATGAAGAAAGTTGACAGAAAGAAGGTTGATTCCTTTGAAATGTGGTGTTGGAGGAGAGTGTTACTGATACCATGGACTGCCAAAAAGACAAATAAGTGGGTTCTAGATCAAATTAAGCCTGGTCTCTCTCTAGAAGCTAAAATGACTACACTGAGGCTACCGTACTTTGGTCACGTTATGAGAAAACAAGAGCCACTGCAAAATGCAATAATGCTAGGAAAAGCTGAAGGCAGTAGGAAAAGAGGAAGCCCCAACAGGAGATGGATTGACTTAATCACTGAAGCCACGTCCCTAAATTTGCAACACCTGAGCAAGGCTGTTAATGATAGGATGTTTTGGACAATGTTAATTCATAGGGTCATGGTAAGTTGGGAGTGACTTGACGGCGCTTAACACAAACAAACACACACACACACAAAATGCCAGTGTATGTGCAGACATCTTTTCTACACTTTTTGTGACTTTTTAAATCTTCTTAATTTTAAAAAAAGATTTTTTATCAGAAACCTTCATGGTAGCCATATGCTGCCCCATTTTTCAGATGTTTTGTTCCATGAGGTAGGACCATTCAAAGCTGTTAGTCATATAGATGTGTGCATAGCTGGATAAATGAGATTGTAACCATGTTTGTTACAGCAGTAAACTAGGAAGTAATTAATGGGGGCCTCAAGGGACTCTCACCAATCTATTCAGCCTTCCAGCTGTAATCATTTGCTGCACTGCTGCTTTTACAAAGTAAGATTGCTTGACCATTTTTAAATAGCTCTGGATATTGTTCAAACATCCTGAATTTCACTGTTTCCTTAAAACTTTGCACAAGGCCTATGGAGACAGAGATATTAACACATCACACCTCCTGCTTTTTCTCATTATGCATTCCAGTTATCAATCTGCCCTTTGGCTAACTCTGGGTTCTGGGGTTTCAAGCCTGTGAGAGCTCCATAAATCATACAAGCCCTTGTGCTGATGAGTTAGTGTTCTTTCCCACAATTATTTTAAAGGGACTACTTATAGCTGGCTCTAGTTATTCCATTACAAGGAGAATTAAAGATTAAGGAAGCATGTTTCAAGGATGCTTGATGCTGCATTTTGGCCCCTAGAGTGGTAATCTGCCATTCTAAAAACATTACAAAGTGCAGCCATTATTCATTATTCAAGATGCTGCGGCAAAATTATGTCATGTGTGTGGAGCTGGGGAGAGAGAGAGTAAGATGGGAGACAGAGCGATGGGTGAGACATGGGAAAGAATTTTGGGAGAATTGCAACCTTGCTGCCGCCACCCCCCCCAGCAACACACATGCCAAAGCACTAAATGGAACATGGAATGAAGCTAGTCTTGAGCTGGATCCTATGGTGTATTTCTGCAGGAGCAAGGGCACTTCCAGCAATGAAGGCAGAGGGCATCTGACCAATTCCCCTCGTACAGTAAATCTCTACATTGTACCTGGTCTGTAGAAGGGAATCCCCTGAACTCCATTGTCAGTGGGTCAGTGGAGTTTCCCTGGCAAAACTCCAGTTGTGAGCTGTACAATCCTACCTCTTGAGTTTGACACTGGGATGATGATTGGAGGTGCTAGGCAACAAGACAGATGTTCTGCCATTTTTCAAATATTTTCTTCGTTCGATCTCATTAATAAAGTTATGAGATTCCTGTCAGATCCATGTGAATAGGTGGCCTAAAGGGACTGCAAGCAGAACCTATGACAAAATGTTAACATTCCTTAATATGACTGTGAATATTTCTTCAGTGGGGACTAACTGCTAGGAAATGGTCTCCCTATGTCTAGAGGCTGCCTACGGCTAGAGGTTTCAGCAGGCATTCTCCCTCTTTCACTCTGGCCCTCCCACTGTTTTCCTCTGAGCAGAAAGAGTTTTGGCAGGGGAGCATGTTGCATGTATTGCAATGTCAATTCCTGTGAAAACCCAGAAGTGATATCAGAGCCACACCTTAACACTCTTGATGTACCCCAAATCTCTTTACCATAGTAGACCTGAAGGAGTGAACTGGGAGTCTCCAGGAGGATGGTGGGATTGGCAAAAATCTTCACCTCCACCTTGGCCGACAGAAAATCCACTTCATCAGAGGAGCTGTTGCTGGTGCACCAACAGAGTGGTTCCTTCGGATCCAAACCATAATACAAAACCTCAGGACTACATTTCAAACATCCTAAAGAAGACAGCAGGAAGAAAAAGGCACAGCCTATTGCATTTTGCTTGAATAAAACACTTACACGAGGTTGCCAATCTCCAGGTGGCACCTGGAGATTTCCTGCTATTACAATTGATCTCTAGGCAACAGAGATCAGTTCACCTGGAAAAAAACATGGCTGCTTTGGTGGGTGGACTCTATGGCATTATACCCCATTGAAGTCCCACCATTTTTTTTTTCCTGTGTGTTGGAATCTGCAATGTCTATAGTGTAGCCTTATGAAGAAGATCTGAAGATCACCCTACAGGGGAATAGCTGAAGGACTGGTAGTTAGCATAGCTAGTTTAGGGACTGCCCACAATTTCAAACATTCACTAAAGCCTGCCCTCAACATCTCCAGGTATTTCTGAATGCACAGCTGGTTACTTTTTTGTAAGGAACCAGATTTTGACCAACTATGGAAACACTTGTACAAAAACAAATTAACTATTTATTTATTTATTTAGTACTTTTTTATGCTGCTCTTCCTCTAGGAAGCTTAGTGCGGCATGCCTTCTTCTCCCCTCTTTAATTTTATCCTCACAACAACATTGTAGATTAGGATGAGAGAGGGTGATCTGGCTCACCCAGCAAACCTCGTAGCAGTATGGGAACTGGAATCGGAGTCTCCAGATCCCAGTCTGGCACTCTAACTACTACTACGCATGGCAGAAACATAAGACACAGGACATGACCCTCCAACAATACTTCAAGATGTAAATATCTAAAGACATTGCCTCAGGGCTAGTATTAATATTGGATGCTTGGTTGGGGGGGGGGGCTCTCTAATAATGATTATATTCCTGTCCCCATTTTGATACCTCCTAAATGTGAAAGTATAAAAGCAGTGTCAGGTTCCACCCACACACACACAAACTATGAAGACATATGGGAAGGCATATCTCATGGAAGCATGGTATACACATGCTGTAAAGAGCCATATGCAACTTTAGCTCCCTTGAGTGTGTCCTTATGAATGTATAACGCATAAATATTAATTAACACCCTTAATGATTTGCATGCTTCCAGTGAACACTGGAGTAATACAGCTTCTGAGCTGAGAGTGAATATGATTTGAGATTTTTTTTTTCTGTTGTAAATAACACATTTAAGGGGGATTTTCTTTTATATGGTGCCATTGAGCTACTCCCTCATTGTTGCTATCCCCTCCCCTACATTTTCTCTGGAAAATCACACTGCTGCCAGACACCATGTTTCCTTTAGACACAGAGACACAAAAATCCTCTTATCTCTTCACTTGCAATGAATATTCCTGTACTTGGATTGTAATTTAATAGTAGATGGAAAGCAGCATCTTTGAATGTTTGGAAAAAATGCTCACTTTTTATTGAACACTCAAAAATATTCTAAATTGTACTGCTTCTCTGCAACCATCCATGTCCCCCACTATAGCAACAGAAATGTGTGCCATAGTATGTACCGAGAGATTGAACAGAAAGCTCCAGAGACAGCACCCAGAATGGAAGAGAGACAGAAACAGGAAGTAGACTGGAGGAAGTAAAGAAAAGAACCTCCCGATTCAGGGATTCCATCCCATTAATTTGCTCTCCAGGTGACACTCTAGAGTGTTTTGCTTGAATTGTCATAACTTGTCCACATCTCCTTTTTGTTTTCCACTAGCTCACATAATGAGCTTTAAGAGAGACTAATTGAAGAGATGAGCAGTTATCTGAAGTGGAGTCATTGTAGAAGGACCCACCTATTGTCGAACTCCCCATAGATCTCTCTTTTTTTTATTTAAAGTACCCGAAGGTACACTTTTATTGTTTTCTTATATTTCTAAACACAGACATAAACAATTACAACAAAACATATAAACCAAGAGACTTATTACAGTTTGTTACTACACCTAATCCATCGCTTCATTATTCTCTAATATTTGTTAGTCATTGTAGAAGGACCCACCTATTGTTGGATGAACTCCCCATAGATCTCAATATTCTCTTGGTGAGCTTATCGTAGTGATTTTGAATTTTCACATGAGCCATCCTGAGAGACGTTCATCTTGCTGTGATAAATGTATACACTCTCTTTTAACAATTTTTTAACCAAAAGTCTTAAGGGACATCTGGGAAACACTCAATTTCACCCTATGTATTACAGAAATTAGGATTGTCAACCTTCAGGTCGGGCCTGAAGATCTTCTGGAATTACAACTGATCTTCAGACTACAGAGATCAGTTTCCCTGGAGAAAATAGCTACTGTGGAGGGTGGACTCTATGACTGAGGTCACTCCCTTCCTTAAACTCCATCCTCCCAAAGCTCCATCATTCAAATCTCCAGGATTTTCCCTGCCTGGAGATGGCAGCCCTATTTGTTTACTCACTTGATTTCTATACCACTTTTCCTTGTAGCTCAAAGTGGTTTACAATAAACCAGACAGCTGAAAACCAACCATAATATGACATATCAAAGCAATAACCAAACACATCTCCATCTGAACAATCTAGCCTTACCCTACTGCATGAAGAGAACAAGAGAAAAGGCAGCTCATATTTCTTTTTTTTTGGTAAACAAATTTTATTTTCTCAGGAATACAACATATAAAACATTTCATTCTATCAATTGTCTACCCCATTCCCAGTTCCTCCCCTCCCTCCAATGGCTTCCCACAATGCTTCCACCCCTGCTCCAAATTACTTCATATCATCAACAATATCAGTTTTTCATCATTACAATCTAAAGATAACATCGTTTGACTTAATATTGATCTAAACATATTAAGTTTTGTTTCACATCCCAGTTCTTTTCCAGATAAATTTTAAAATCATTCCATTCTCCAAAAAACTCATCGTCTTCTTTGTTATTCAGTTTTTTTGTAATCTTATCCATTTGTGCCATGAACAGAACTTTTTGTATCCATTCTTCAACCTCTGGTACCTTTTCTGTCTTCCAAAACTGAGCATAAATCATTCTCGCTGTCACTATCAGGTACCAGAGTAAAGTTTTTTTTGTCGTATTGACTTCTTCCATTTTGAGTCCCAAAAGCAGAATTTCCGGTGCTTTTTTAAAAGAACATTTCAGTATTTTTTGCATTTCATTGTGGACTTTTGTCCAAAAGTCTACAGCTTTCTCACAAGTCCACCACATATGATAAAATGAGCCCTCATGCCTCTTACATTTCCAGCATTTGTTTGACATATTTTGATTCATATTTGCAATCTTCTTAGGTGTCATGTACCACCTATACATCATCTTATAACAATTTTCTTTAACATTAGTACATGTCGAGATCTTAATAGAGTTTTTCCACAAATATTCCCAAGTTTCCATATCTACTTCCTTATTCATATTAATAGCCCATTTTAACATTTGTTCTTTAACAGTTTCATCTTCAGTATACCATTTTAACAACACCTTATACATTTTAGAAATATTTTTTCCTCCTCCACTCTCCCATACCTTTTCAATTTCATTTTTTTCCTCTCTAAAACCATAGTTTTTTTTGTCAGATCTAAAAAGATCATAAATCTGCATATATTTCAACCACTCATATTCATATTCAATTTCATTCTGCTTTTTCATTACCCACTCTGTTCCCTCTTTTTTAATTAAATCTCTATATGGCAACCAGTCTCTACCTCGCTGTCTTGAGTAAGATATCAACACTTCTACTGGTACAATCCACAATGGTCTTAAGTCACTCTGGTACTTCTTATATCTTGTCCATACCATATACAAAGCTTTTCTCACCAAGTGAAGTTTAAAAAAACTGTCCATTTTTATCTTGTCATACCATAAATATGCATGCCAGCCAAATCTACAATCATGCCCTTCCAACCCCAACAATCTGTCATTTTCAAGCTTCACCCATTGATCCATCCATGTTAGACAAACCGCTTCATAATATAGTCTAAGATTTGGCATTTGTAGACCTCCTCTTTCTTTGGCATCACAAAGTATTTTCATTTTGATCCTTGGTTTCTTGCCTGCCCAAACAAATTTTGACAACTCTTGTTGCCACTTGGCCAACAAATCCGTTTTATGCAGAATTGGTATTGTTTGGAACAGGAACATCAAACGTGGTAGGACATTCATTTTTATAACTGATATTCTTCCCATCAGTGATAAGTTCATTTTATCCCATTTCTTAAAATCTTGAGTCAGCTTAGTCCATAATTTCTCATAATTATTCTTATATAGGTCTATATTTTTTGCCGTTAATTCAATTCCAAGGTATTTTGTTTTTTTAACTACTTCACATTGTACCAGTTCTTGTAGTTCCACTTGTTTTTGTTTGATCATGTTTTTACATATAAGTTTTGTTTTATTCTTATTTACGTAAAAGCCGGCCAATTCTCCAAACTCCTTTATTTTTTGAAAAAGCAATGTCAATTTTTCTGTTGGGTTTTCCACCATAAACATTACATCGTCTGCAAATGCTCGATATTTGTATTGGTGTCCTTTATGTGTCAAGCCCTTTATTTCTTGATCGTACTGTATTTTTTGTAAAAGTATTTCCAATACCCAGATAAATAATAACGGTGATAACGGACAACCTTGCCTTGTTCCTTTCTGTACTTTGAAGTTATCTGTCAGTTCTTTATTCACATTTATTTTAGCTCTTTGTTCAGAATAGATAGCTTCAATACAATTTCTAAAATGTTGTCCCGCTTCAATCTTTTCCATCATCTGGTGCATAAAATTCCAATTAAGATTGTCAAAAGCTTTTTCTGCATCAACAAACAGAAAAGCTACTTCTTTTTCTGGGTGCTTTTCATAATATTCAATTGCGTCCATTACTATTCTTACATTGTCTCTAATCTGCCTTTTGGGTAAAAAGCCCGCTTGATCTTCAGAAATTACCGTTTGTAAATAGTTTTTCACCCTTTCTGCAATAATTTTTGCAAAGATTTTATAATCGTTGTTCAAAAGAGATATTGGCCTGTAGTTCTTTACATTTGTTGAATCTTGTCCTTCCTTTGGAATCAAAGAAATAATTGCTTCTTTCCATGAGTCCGGCACCTTTTTGTTTTCTCTTATTTCGTTGGTTAAAGCTTCCAGGACCGGGGAAATTTCTTCTTTCATCTTTTTGTAGAATTTCGCTGTAAATCCGTCCGGCCCAGGCGCCTTCCCCAACTTTGTCTCTTCTATTGCCTTCATCACTTCTTCTTTTTGAATTGGACCATTTAATAAATCTTTGTATTCCTTACTTATTTTTGGTAGTGGAATCTCCTTTAAATATGTTTTAATCTTCTCAAGATCAACTCTAGTTGTTTGGAATAGTTTAGCATAATACTTGAAGAAACATCTCTTTATTCCATTAGGATCAACGAACTCTTTTCCATCTTCTATTATTTTGGTTATCATTCTTCTCTCTCTTCTAGCCTTAAGTTGCCAAGCTAAGTATTTTCCCGGTTTGTTCGCCCCTTCAAAAGATTTCTGTTGTAACTTCTTTAAATTCCAATACATTTCCTGATTCCAAGTCTCATTCAGTTGTTCCTTCAGCAACTTTAATTCTTTAATAATTTGCTTTTTTCCAGGCTTCTTTTTTAATTCCTTTTCTTTCTGAGCAATTTTTTCTAACACTTCTGTTTGTTTTTGAAGTTTTTCCTTTTTTTGCTTCACGTTTTGCGAGATGAGAATTCCTCTCATCACCGCTTTATAAGCATCCCATACAATCTGTATCGGTGTTTCTTTATTTAAATTTTGTTGAAAGAATTGTTTCGTTTCTTCCTTTAACATCTCAATTACTGTTTTCTTATCCAACAAGTCTTCATTAATCCTCCACAGAAAGGGTTTTTTCCTTTCTGTGGAACTCCATACCACCGGATTGTGATCTGAATTACATCTTGGCAAAATTTCAGTCTTATGTGTTTTCATTGATAATTCTTCAGACATCCAAATCATATCAATTCTGGAAAAAGAGCAATGTCTATTGGAATAAAAAGTAAAGTCTTTCTGCATCGGGTTCCATTTCCTCCAAACATCTTCTAATTTTTCTTGCTTAACTAATTCAAAAAAATTCTTTGGCAGTTTTCCGCTGAATTCGTTGTCCTTTTGTGGTTTTCTGTCTACACGATCTATTGTCCCATTAAAGTCTCCGGCCATAATAACTTGCTCATAAGTCAATTGTTGTAATTGGTCAGTTATATCCTTAAAAAATTTTTCCTTTGCTCCATTGGGTGCGTACACGTTGATCAACAATGTTTTTTTCTGCTGAATCATTAATTCCACACCCACGTATCTGCCATCTATGTCCTTAAAAATTTCTGTAGGTTGTAACTCCTTCTTCACATATGTCACAACTCCTTTTTTCTTGTTTGAGGCCGCAGAACAAAATTCAATTCCAAATAAAGCATTCTTTAAATATTTTATATCCTGTTTTCTAATATGTGTTTCTTGCAAGCATATCACGTTGCATTTCTGTTTCTGTATCCAATGATTGATTCTTTTCCTCTTGTTTGGTGAATTTAATCCATTAACATTCCATGACAACAATTTGTACTCCATTATGCGTTTTATTTTAAAGTTCTCCAAAGACGTCCGCATTGTCCGCCTTAAATTTATAAAAGTCCATCATCGATCTGATCTGAATCCTCCCACCTTGATACGTAAAGGATAAACCTTGTGGAATCTCCCATCTATATCTGATGCTCAAAGCTCTGAGTTTGTCCGCCAAGGATTTATACCTTTTCCTGTCTTGCAGTATTGTTCTTGGGAGTTCTCTCATCACCATAATTTTGTTTCCCTCTATTTCAAAAGGGACGGTGAATTGCTTCTTGAATATCTCCTCTGTTGTTGATCTTGTTACAAATTGTACAATTACATCCCTTGGTAAATTCTTCTTTTCTGCAATTCTGGAGTTCACTCTATAAATCAAATCAAAGTCTGAGTCCATTGACCCTTCCTCCTCGCCCAGAAAAGCCGTTATCACTTCCATCATTTTTTCTTTTAAATTCTCATTCTCTGTTTCCTTAATGCCTCTGAATCTCAGATGAGTCTGCATCCTTCTGAACTCCATCATTGTCTCTGATCTTGTAATTTGTTGAGTCAAAGAATCTTGTTTCTCTTCTATTTTTTGTATCTTCTCCTCTGTCTCTGTAGTCTTGGTTGCATTTGCTTGAACATCCTTCTTAACTCCTTCCATTTCTTGCTTGATTGAAGTTATTTCTGTAGTAACCAGTTCCTTCAATGCTGTTATGTTCTTCTCTTGGACTTCTTCTAGATGTTTCAGATGAATCTGAGTTTGCTTCTCCAGTTGGTCCCCCAATGTTTTTTCTATCTGCTCCCCCATGGCTTGTATTGCCTCTGTCATTCTCTTCTCCATTGCTTCCATGGAGGCCTGCATCTCTTTTTTCTCGCTTTACCTTGTCATTTTGGGGGTTGAAGTAGATCCAATCCTAGGTCTCACAACCGGTTTAAGTTCTGGGTCTGAGTCGGCTCTTTTCTTGCCTCTCCTGGTCTCCGTCTTGGCGATTTCTTTCCAATTCACAGATTCGCAAAATAAAGCACTCTTCTAGATGATAAGATTTAGTCCTCCATGCCTCTCTGTTTACGCTTTCCAAAGACCCTTAGAAATATATTAAAAAAGCAAATTTAGTTGAAGTCCTCCTCAAAATGTCGGGCGCAACTTCTCTATGGTAATTTCATGTAGAGTAGGTCAAATTGATACTTTGCAGGCCCTTCCTTCCGCATACAACTCACTTCCGGTCCGGCACCTTTAAAAGTTCCACTGTCTTCCTTTCGCTAATGCCCGTCTAGGAATTCAACTTCCTGGATGTTTCACACGGACCTCTTTCTTTGTGACACCAGCCTGCTCTTCCCACGCTATTGTTCGTGAGTTTCGATTTTACAGTTGCGCACACGGCTCCATCTTCACCACAGGAATGTTAAACAATAAGCGTTTTTACAGTTTTTAAAGGCTTCAATCAACTTTTTTCTCTCCGGAATCGGATTTCTGGGATTTACTATTCATTTTCCGCTCAACCGCTTAATTCAAATTGACTCCAAACTCAGTTCAGGTAAGCGGCACGTTTTTGTTATCTAGCACGTTCAAAACGGGTTTCGCATTGTTTCTTTTAACTCACAGTTGTTGTCCTTCTTCAAAGAGGTCGGCTGACGAAGAATTTATGCCGGTAATCCGGCTCGATCGGCCACTATAGAGTTGCTTGGCACTTGCCTTCTTCGTGGGAGGAGGTCAAAGCCCAATTCAGCTTCTTCCGAAGCTGGATTACGCCAACCTCACACTCCCTCTAGGGCGCTGAGGCAGCTCATATTTCTGCTGGCAGCTCACTCTATAAAGCCAGAGCCCTCACGGAAAACATTTTTCCCCTGGCAATCACAAAGTCCATCTCCTTTAGACTGTGTGTAGTGGATGGTTGTGCAAACACTGAGATCTGCTCTGTTTCCAATTTCTGTAATCCTAATCAGATTACATTGTTTATGAGCTGTTACATCCTATATATTGCATTGATCCACCTTGAAATTCATTAAGAAAGGCAGACTATAAATAAATAAGATTGTGAGAGACTCTTTTGAATTCAACAGGCAGAAGAGACTTTTTATAGGTGTTAATTCTCCCTTCTCTTTCAGGTAGGTAGGGAAAACCTAAATTCACCTGAAAAAATAAGGCATTCCAAGAAAAACACCAAGTGGTGAAGTCCTGTAACCCTTGACTCTTATTAAATACACTTGTAAGCTATTTATTTATTTAAAACATTTATTATACTTTGTGGAACTCAAGACTGCTTACAAAATAAATAAAACAACAATTATATTTTAAAAATCCCTCCTGTAATAACTGCTTCCGTCTCAGGTTTTAACAACATGCTGTATCCAAACACGGTAATGAATGGTTACCAGCCAGTATTTAGAAACGTAGCTCAGAAGTAGGGGGGGTTGAAGCAGAGAAAGAGTTTAATGTTTCCTCCCACTTCTCGATTCCAAGACAGTTCTCCTCCTTCCCTCCTTTTCCAGTGGCCTCCACCAGTGAAGGAAGGAGAAGATTATTTCACCTGGTTCCTCATTCTCCTTGCAGCTGCCCATACTGTTTTGTTCACAAAGATCCCCTGACCCTCAGAAAGGACTTTCAGGAGAAATAGTAGGTTGTTAGGGAAGGGAAAGATGGAGAATGAATCATTCTGCCAGCCTACTCTGCAAACGTTTCCAGTGAATCCATTTGCGAGAGATAGACCACAGCTTAACTGCACAGTTTTGCTTGATGTGCCCTGCTGTGATCTGCAACCTGTTAAGCTGTGATGTCGGTGGAACTGCACAGTGTATTTGCAGGTTCTTTTGCTTGACTAGAACACAGAGTGGGCTGTCTTTCATTTAACCTGCTGGGATATCATTTGATTTGAAAAGGTCATTTCCATCTACAATCACTGTTATTTAAAATGGTCCATTATTTTTTCATAAAGCTTTCTCCTCATTCATATTTTCTGGAAATAAATCTATGTTTGTCTCAAAGGTCTTTGCATTAATATAATCTTTAAGCACTCTTTATGGATTCAGCACATGGTCCTAATACTTCTGCTAGAGAGGAAGCAGAAAAAACTGCTTTTTAATAAAGTTTTCACAGATGGAAGCCCTTTAACCAAAATGAAAAAACCACCACAGAAATGTGTTGAAATTGTGAGATGAAGTTAAGTCTACCAGAGATAAGGTGACTCTAAGTAGACATTGACTGGACGTTGTTGTATTTGTTACAAAACTTCAAAGGCACAGTAGAAAAATTACAGAATTTCCCATTTGAGACATCTTTCAGTTGCAAGTAACCTATGTTGTTTTCTTCTGTCCAGCAATTTAATTTGTCTCAGAGTTGGCTACCAGTTCTTTCACCTTGAGAGGGCAAGAGGGATCAGCATTCAGAATGAAATGATTGTACCATGCCAGTTCAATATCTGTAACAATGGTAGAAAAACATAATCTTGAGTTAAAACACATCTGATGGGTAAATTCACCAACTCATTGGATTTTTTCCTCCTCATTTCAATGCTTACCAGCCTGAGTGCCTCAATGCTCGGTGCTCTCTCGGCCCCACCCAACAGCATCCGGGGAGGGAGGGCAGTGCCCATGAGTGAGGGAGGTGGGAAGTGCCAGCTATGGGGAGCTCTACCCCAGACCAATGGGGGAAGACACTCAGGGGGAAGGAAGGGAGGGGTTGAGGAACACAAGGAGAATAAAAGGACACAAGATGCTGAGGCCATGGAGGAGAAGACTGGAGGCCAAGAGCGCAAACCAGCGAGAGAGTGGGCAGGAGACAGCTAGTCTCACCTCCAGTGGCAGCTGTATACGGTGGTGACTTAACCCTATGAGCTGCATTCTGAGGCCTCAGTAGTCCTCCCCCCCTCACAGCATGGCAGACGACACCCATCCTGAGGAGGCGGACATGGTGCCCAACACTGACATTCATTACAGAAATCTCATGGTCAATGCTTTGCACCTAAGACCCAGAGGAAAACATGAAATGGCTGGGCATTGCAAGATTTTGTACATAAGTTGCTTCGTGTGCTGGTCAAAAACATGTGAAGGCACCATGACATAGACTGAGGGCTATTTGTTTGTCTACAAAACTATAGTCTTCCCTGGGGAAATAACTACAACTCCTATGAAAAAGTGTGAGAATAGAGAGACAGCCATGTATAGTGGTCAGTATCAGCCTATCTGGGGAGTCTACGTTCGAAATCCCTAGCCTACAAAGGAAATGTGCTAGGTGAACTTGGTCTGGACACACACTCTCAGCCTAATACACCTCACTGGCTTGTTGTTATTCCTCATCTAAATAGTTCACATTTCTTTCCTACTGAGAAACACTGGATCATGAGAGCATGAATACAGTGAAAAAGAGGAGGAGAACCCAGTTGCATCCAGGAGACCCCTGACATAAGGAGCCCAATAAAACACATACACAGCATAATGAGCCCAACACACACACACACACACACACACACACACACTGTAGCAAGGCAAAAGCTCATACCTTGAATAAAACTCTGTTGGTCTTAAAGGTGCTTTATATCTCTCCCGTGCCATTGAGGGAACTGGGCAAAGTAAGTTCTGGCTTTTTCTCTCCCTCCCCAGGAGACAAGGAGGGGGAGGAGCCTCAGCCAGTGGAGGGAAGAGAGGCTTGGCTCAGTAGCTCTGCTGTGTGATTGAGAGAGCCTGGCAAAGCAAGCTCTTGCTCGTTCCCTTCCTCCCCAAGGGGGGAGGAGGGGGAGGAGCCTCAACCAATGGAGGAAAAAGAGGATTTGCTCTGTAACTCCTGTGCAATTGAGAGAGCCTGGCAAAGCCAGCTGTGATGCAGAAGGAAGCAAGGGAGAGGGAGAAGGAAGCAGATGACATCCAGTTGCTCACTGGCTGCATACGAGCCCTGTGGGGGCCAGATCTGGCCCACAGGCAGCATGTTTGACACCCCTGTATTAAACTGTCCATGGAATTTGAATTTGTATTTAGTCCCCTTATAGCCTATTGCTTTTGAATAAGATCAACTAGAAACGCAGCAGCCAGCATCCGGACTACTCATTGTGGCTTTTTATGGCTTATGGAACTTCTGAAATGTCCACTCCATGATGAATTGTACATCAAATTGGACTCTGATATTACAACGCTACTGGAGTGAGGCACAGTAAAATACTTGGGACTTTATTCTTTTTTCCATTATTAGCCTTCCTTCTGTATCTTGGTTACACCTTGGCCAATATTGTTATATAATTATATCTGCATTATTGAATTATTATTGCACATTTCATATATTGGTTATCTCTAGTCAGTGGTTTTTGTGCTTTGATCTATTAAAACAACAGCAACTAAGACATTGGGTGTAATATTGAGATTTTATTGCACTAAAGGGGGTTTCCTAATAGATCCAGATGTTAAGTTTTTTATTATTAAAGTTGTACCTCACATACTTTATGGGGTCGAACTTTGGGGCTGGAAGAGCAAGCATTGACCAGCTTGGAGACATTGCAAAATCTTTTCCTGAGGCGGCTATTGGTACTGCCGAAGGGTTCACCTGTGGCCCTAATGAAAGCAGAAATAGGCATCCCCTCACTCTGGGCTCAAGCTCACATAGATCCTGAAATCAAAGTTGAAATATCAACAGCTGCCAAATGAAATACTTAGCAAAATCAGTTACTGTGATGTACTGAGCAAAGATAAAACCCGTGTCGAATTTTACAATAACATTATTTCCCGATACACTGTGCCAGATGACTTACTTAGATCCCTCTCGAATACTCGGGATCTGTGTCAATGGATATACAATGAGGATGCTCTATCAGGCAATATATTAATAACTCAGTCAAAATCTGCATCATGGTATCAAAGGATAAAGAAAGATCACTTAAGCACATCCTACCTGGCAGATATCACAGTACACAGTCTAAGAGTGGCATTCACCGCACTTCGCCTTCAGTCTATACCCACTGAAGTGCTGTCTGGAAGATATTCCAATAAACCACAGGAACAATGCACTTGTGTATGCGGAATCTCTGTGGAAGATTTATTTCACTGTATAATGATATGCCCTTTATATTCAGACCCCAGAAGCAGATTACTATCTGGAATCTTAAACCAAGTGCACAATTTATCTGACAGCGAAAAGCTGATCTTTCTCTTGTCGAATACGAATCCTTTGGTTTCACATAAGGTAGCGCTTTTTGCACTTTTAGCTAGGAAAGTTAGATCCAAGGCAGCCCTTAAAAATATTTTATAATGAGTTATAAAGAACTGATACCATGTTTTTACAATTTTATAATTCTAAACTGTTGTAATTTTGACATTTTAGTTGTATAATTTAGTTTTATTCCGAATGCAATGTTTTAAATCATAAGTACTTTTTAAATAAGCAAGAAATTGCAAGTAGATAAATAGGTACCACTTCGGTGGGACGGTTGTTAGATGAATTGTTTTATTTACAGCAATTGGCAATTTATAAATGGGTCCTTGCCAACTATACCAAGGTCCTGTTCCCAACAAGGGTTACCAGAGAAGGACAACGAAGCTGTTGCTGTTAAAATATATGTCTTTTACTTAAGAAAATAAATCTCATACAAACAATACTGACGCACTCACACATTCAATCAAGTTCCTTAGAATTACAGTATTAAAATAAGCACAGTTGCATTAGCAGGTGGGGGTGATGATGGGCAATACTTATCTGTCTTGCAGTTCGGTTGTTCCAATGAAGAATGGATGGGAAGAAATGGAAACTAAAGGGAGTTCACACACAACCAGAACCAGCCAGAACGTGTGGGTCTCTTGACTGCAGATCAAGAGATCAAATTAGAGGCAAGGGTTTGGGGATAGCAAGTGGGACTTAAGAGGAGTAAAAAACAGACAGGGGTTGTTGCAGGGGTTGCTAGCTAGGAAGGGCCAGGTGAATGGTCCTTTCCTTTTATAGGGGGTTCAAGAGATGGGTTGTGGCTGTGCCAACCTCTTGACCCACCTACCTGTTAGTCCATCCCAAAAACAATCCTATTGGTTGCCTACGGGAGTGGGAGGTTACCTATATGGAGTGGCCAATATTGTAATCTAAAACCTTACTCAAAGGAGGGCATCTGGGCAGGTGTGAAAACCTTGGCGTCAGGATGCTCCATTGTAGTGTTGATGAAGCTGGCCATTCTCATTGTGAACCAAATGTTTATTTGGCAGGAAATACCAATGTAGGAACAAAGCAGTGATGTGTCCTATGTGACCACAAATGAATCAGCAATGGGGGCTGTCTGTGTTCAAGCTGTTGTTTCTCATTGCTCACAATAATGGAGGTGTGTGCTTCTTCACCAGGCTGGTAACTGTGTAGCTGAAACCTTATTCACGTGTAAGGCTTGTGCAGGCACCTTCTATGTGTAGTATCACAACAAGTGACTTATAGTCTACAGTTCTCTGAGCCTATGGGCGATTTCTCACGAGGCACTTGCGCCTGGTTTCCCCTGGAGTTTCCTGCTCCATAGCGTTTTTTTCAATTTCACATCAAGCCTGTCTGCCCGCCCTCGTGCAGCGGGTCTTTCATTTT